>NC_065527.1:36543019-36556398 GCF_006386435.1 Epinephelus moara | reverse complement strand
TTTTTTTGGGGAGTTTTTCCTTATCCGCTGCGAGGGTCATAAGGACAGAGGGATGTCGTATGCTGTAAAGCCCTGTGAGGCAAATTGTGATTTGTGATATTGGGCTTTATAAATAAAATTGATTGATTGATTGATATGTTCCCAAGTCCTGCAGTGGGGGCATTCTTCCAACCTTAATCATCCAGGGGTTGCCTGCACTGTCAGCCTCCTACTGCAGTGTCTCCTGACATACTCTGAAGGAAGATATCCAGGAGTTCAACGCTGCTTACCCCACCTATACCCAAAACAAGATCTCCCGCCAGCAGCCTCCCAGTTTGTTACACCTCTGCCCAGCGACCCTGGTCACACATCTCCATAGATTTTGTCACTGGACTGCCTCTCTCTGAAGGTAACACAGTTACACTCACCACTGTGGATCAGTTTTCTAAAATGGTTCATTTTGTCCCTCTGCTTAACCTCCCCTCTGCCAAGGAAATGGCAGAGGGAGTTGTGTTTTCTCATGTTTTTCGTCTGCATCTTATCTTCCTATCTTGCACCTATTTTCTGGATTCCACCCCCAGTGGCCAGACAGAATGTTACAACTAGGAGCTTGAGACAGGACGCTGCTGTGCAGTGTTTCAGAATCCATGCTTTTGGAGCAAGCGCTTGATTTGGATTGAGTATGCTCATTACTCTCTCTCTGTCTCAGCTACAGGTCTCTCCCCCTTCCAGTGTGTGTATGGTATAAGCCACCTCTGTTTCCTGAGCTTGAGGAGAAGGTTGTGGTACCATCTGCTCAGGCGTTGGTGCGCCGCTGTCACCTCACCTGGAGAAGGGCCTGAGCGGCACTCCTACACACCTCCTGCCGCTATAAACAGTTAGATGACAAATGCCATTCTCAATCTGCTTGCTACAGGGTTGGCCAGAGAGTCTGGCTTTCCACCAGAGACCTTCCCCTACGCCTGGAGTCACACAAGATGGCACCAAGATTTGCTGGCCCAAGCTCCTAAAGACTTTGAGGGTCCATCCGACCTTTCATGTTTTTAAGACTAAGCCCTTTGGAACCAGTTCACTGGTTCCCTCCTCCAGAACCCCTTCAACCCCATGGGTTATTGATGAGGGGCCCTGCATACACTGTCAGGTGCCTGTTGGTGTTGAAGGAAGACTCTATGACTCAAGGTCAGTCTTACAGCCTTGTGGGTTTATTGAAGACACAGCTTACAACTTCACATACCGCAACAATAACACAGCACTGCAAAACAGTTCACCAAACATTCCTATACTCCTCTTAACTTTCCATGTGTGTGTATGTGTGTGGGTGTTATTTCCTGCCATTTCCAGAGCACACACTGGGCTTTAAATACACAAGGGTTGATTACTAACTACACATAGGTGAGTGGAACAAGACACAGGTGAAACACATGAGGTAATTAACAAAGGTGGGAAAACTCAGGAAGTAAAAGAAACACTAAATACAATGAGAACACATTTCAAAATAAAACAGGAAGTGGACATAAACAAACAAGCATAAACTTGACCTTAACCTGACTGCACTTGTACGGTGCTCTTCTACTTTTTCAACCACTCAAAGCACTTTAACACTACATGTCACATTCACCTAACTTGTGGCTGAGGCTACCATACAAGGTGCCAGATGCTACTCTGTAACTATTCACATGCACTCGCACACCTATGGAACAACCACTGGGATAAATTTGGGTTTTAGTATCTTGCCCAACAATACTTTGACATGCAGGCTGGAGGAGCCGGGGATCAAACCACCTATCTTCGGATTATTGGACGTACCTCTGAGCCACAGCCGCGACAGCCAAACATTGTTGGATGGTGCCTGTGATCTTCTATTACTAACAACTGCTTCCCTGTTGTTCAGGCATGAAAATGGGTCAGGGGTGAAAAAGGTGAGAAGGATACGAGACCTGGCCCCTGCTAGGTCCCCAGACTAACGTCCAAGAACACAAAATTGAAACCCCAAAATATCTCCAACATGCTCATCCGTAGTGATCCAAGTGTCCTGAAGCTCCAACATAAAAAGTTGCTTCGAAAAACGTCATTTGAACTCTGTTTTTAGCCTCACTGTTGCCTGTAGCTCTGACTGCTTCTCTGTGCTCCACGCTCACATGTGCGCGCTCAGGGTGATCGGTGATGCACGGTCTCTGAAGAGCAGCAGTCTTGTCAGTACTGATGTCCAGATTCTCAAGTGCAGGCATCGCCAATTCCCAGTCTGAGCAGCAAAGACTTTCCTCATCTGTTGGCATTGCTTTGCATTTGAAACAACTACACCACCAGGTTTCCAGTGCTCGACTCCGGTATTCTGCGGCTGGCTGAGGCTCATGAGCTGCATCGGCTGCTTCGTCCAGTAGCCTGAGTTCCGCGTCCGTATACTCGGGTTCAAACAAATACGGCTCAACAAAGAAATGCTGTTCCTCCTCAATTTCAAAGTCTTCAGACATGTTGGGCTGTCCTTTGCTAAAAGACCGTAGTGCAAATTATCTTTTAGCTACTGTGGTTACCGTTGTCTCCCCCTGCGGTGCACGTGTCATGCGATGTAGACATGGGTAAGCAAAGCTCATGCTTTCGCTTGTCTCACGTGAGCGCAGAGCACAGAGAAGCAGTCAGAGCTACAGGCTACAGTGAGGCTAAAAACAGAGTTCAAAGGCTTCAGGACACTTGGATCACTACGGATGAGCATGTTGGAGATATTTTGTGGCTTCAGTTTTGTGTTCTTGGACGTTAGTCTGGGGCGCCGTCAGCCATTAGGTGTGCTAGCTGCTCCTCCCGACACGCATTACAGTACTGACAGCTAGCAACTAGCTTGACATTCACTAGTCTCACCGGGCCAGCCCCAGCGGCCCACTTGGTGACCGCCCATCGAGATTCGTCCCGAACGTCCCGATGGCCAATCCGCCATTGGACGAGACTGACAACTTCCCTCATGAAATGCCCGCGCGCGATTCACGTAGGTCACCTATTTTGTATTCAGAACGGCCAATTTCGCTGAAAGGTGAGCAATTTTCATGCCTGGTTGTTGTTTTGCATATGGCAGTTAATAAATAATTTGAATTACTATAATACAATGCATTAACATGCCAATTCCTTGTGTATTCTGGTAACAATGCCATTCAATAAAAAGTAGACTGCTTAAAAAGACAATGCCTCAACAGTGTAACAGCAGTGCTGGTGTACTGACCCCAGACCAGGCTTTAACGTATGAGAAGGAGAGGATGAAGGCGATGATGGTGGCTGCTACCGTCATACTCATCACTGCAAGGTGGATCTGGAGGATCACAAACAATGAAACATGATACTGCACAAACAGAACACATACAGAGATCAAGAGACATGCACGATTAACTGCACCTGAGGAAAGGCTTGGACCAAGCTCTCTGATTAGTGTTACTACAGTGACCCATTTAGCAGAAACACTCTAATACTCTCAGACCTAACAAGTCTATTAGACAGAACACACCCCGAACCTTTCTGATATCTTCACATTTGACTTTTGATGGCAAATGTATGTATGCCCTTTAAATGTGACTATATGTTGCATGTATTTATTTCCTTTTTTGGTAGTTTGCAACCATACTGAAAGCCAGGATGGATGCACAGATGCTGACATAAATCAAATGTGAGGTATATATATGCAAAAAGTTAGTCTATGGTACACTGGTGTATCTATGAAGTCTCACCAGAAACCAGACATCTTTGCCACACAGCTTCTGTCTTTTGGTCACTTCTTTCAGATATCGGGCCACCATCATTCCCAGTGATCCAGTGGTCATCCAAGCAATCAGCATCAGTGCTCCTGAAAACACAATTTAATGTTGGAATACTGCCGACTTCCCAACACACACCAAACCCTCTTATGATGCATCACCCATTTCTTCTCATTGTCCCAACACAAAACTTATCTCTTTGAGCTGACTCTGGATAACTGACAACATTTGAGACCAGTAATTAAATATCCTATTGGAAACTAGTGCAGTCAATAGAACCAGAGGGATGTGATGGTAAAAGTACCTTTACATTGTGGTTAAGCTTGCCAAACTGTACTGTCCACTGCGCAAAAAAAAAAAAAAAAAAAAAAAAAAAAAAAGACCAAGAAAAAAAATGTTATGTTACCTGTATACTGATTATGGGACAATGGGCCCCTGGGCACATACATGTAAGCCCCATAAGCCTTATACAAAATTCCCTATTTGATTTCTGAAACAATTATGATACCCCCTAATACTAGCATAGCATACGGTATGGGAAATCTACCCCCTCATACTAGCATGGCATACAGTATGGGAAATCACCAAAGGAAACCTCGCAGGTTATGTGCAATATTCTTCTTGAACCAGAGTTACTTTGCTGTCAGACTACTCACTTTAATGTAAGTTTACTGGAGCCTAAGTCTGCATTGTGCCTACATTAAAAAAATGAACAAAAATGATCAAAACAGATATTTAATTAGATTCAGTATAAGCAGAACTCCATTTTAAGCATCAGGAGCAAAAGATAAGTGATGTGACATTGCTAAATTTGCCTGAGCCCTGTGACCTTCCAATGGGAAATGCTCACAACAGTCACTTCAAACAGTGTCTCTAGCTTTGGGGCCCCTTGAACCCTTAGTAGTAATCTATTCATGGTTTCTTGAAGACCTCTCACCTCTAACAGCTAAGTGTTTTAAGATGTTGTAAGTAACCAAGTTGATGCTGCTGATGATGAGTCTGAGTGGCGCTCCTTCCTCGTGTATCATTGGGGAGTCCATAGATGCATGGGATGAACTCCCCAAGAGCAATCATGAGCAGCATGTGACATCAACAACTCTATAAGAGTTCACACCCACACAGGGTTTAAACCCTGTGACTCTGCACCAGTCCATTAGATCTGAAGAAGTCTCTTGGATAAGACAAACATCTTCAATGAACTCAAGCAAGTCCAGTTGCCTACAATATAGCACTTGGCATTAGAGGGTGACATGGGAGTGGATTTTCAGTCCTGTCCCATCCCACTCCCACAAAAATAATCCCATCCCATCCCAATCCCACAAGAATGACTCCTGTCCCATCCCGCTCCCGTGTTGTGTTTCAGTTACAGTAAAAAATTTTTAAAAAAAATACAGTACATGGATCACACAATGTCTACCTTAGTTGAATATAAACCCAAATATGACATCTAATGTTGTGTTTTGATTTTCACATTGGCTAGTCATCCTGTTTAATTTGTCTTCTGATTACATCGGAACCGTTGAAACAAGTTGTAGGAAGCCTCTGCAAGTAATTGGTTGCTGGCGGACACTCTGTGCTGCAATAAAATGGTTAATCAGCAGTGCCGTGCACTGTAGAGCCGATGCGCTGCTGGTTCTGCCGGCCTGAATAGAATATAATGTCTATAGCCTTACTGTTGTGTACAGCCTTTATAGACTGAGCTGAGTAGTGATGCGCGGGTCGACCCGTAACCCGCGGGACCCGCAAATGGACCTGCGGGTCGGGCAGCAGTGATCGTCTGTTAAATCGGTCTGTAAATGATATTTTGACATTATTGGCTATTACTGTCATGGCATCCGAAGGTACTGATGCGTTGAGCAGGTGACAGTCCGCGGTCGTTTTCAAAACACACTTGTGTCACGCACTCCAAAAGAAACTTGTTGAAACTTTAAACAATAATTTATTGTACAAAACGGGGGAAACAAACGTTGACAAAAACGGTTCCATAATTCATATTAAATTCAAAAGATAACGAAAAAACAGCTACAAGTTAGAGGGAATAGTGATAAAGTGGTAAAACTTGGCATTGATCCACAGCCTCAGACAGATGCGCTCAAGCGTGCCGTGCGCACAAGCTCAGTTGGTAGGCTATATTTTCACATTTTTAACAATGCAATTTAAAAGTTTTGATTTTTATTGATAACCTACATTTACCAACAACAAAAAGACATTTAGCACCAACAAAATATGTAAAAAAAATAAAAAATAAAAAAAATAAAAAATAATAAGTAAATAAAAAAACGAATATCGAATACCAGATTTTCATAACGAATACCTACCCATAGAAACGAATATTCGAATATCTGAATATTTGGGTACAGCCCTAGTAAATTGAGTGTTTTTTTGTTGCTCAAGAAGTCAGGATTATTCCAAATGGGGGTGAAATTGGATAGTGAGAGAGAAGAGTTGGTGATTTTGTGAAATTTCCACCAGGTTGTCAGAGCCGACGCTATTGTTATTGCATTGAAACATGAATGGCGTTTGATCGATTGACTGAGAAATCTGAAATCTGGATGTCTTTACAGAGTGTTTGTTCTATGTCTAGCCAGGTGTGGTCTGAGTGATTGGAGTGTGTCCACTTGTATATATACTGCAGTTGATTTGCCAGGAGTAATGGTAAAAATGTGGTGCATCTAAGCCGCCTTGTGATTTGGGTTTTTGAAGTGTGGTCAGTTTGATCCTTGGTGTTTTATTTTTCCAGTAGAATTTAGTGATTATTGAATCTAGAGAGTTAAACCAGTTGAGAGTAGGATGAGTTGGAATCATTGAAAAGAGATCATTTATTTTAGGAAGTATTGTCACTTTAATAATTGCTATTCTGCCCAAAATGGATAGGGGTAAATTCATCCAACGGTGGAGATCATCATCTGTTGTTTTTAGTAGTGGAGTGAAATTGAGTCCAATCAGCTCTGACAGCCTGGGGAAACATTGATGCCTAAATATGTAATGTGATCCGTGCATAGAGGAATGGGTGATATATGGGCTGCTGCATCCCATCTGGTGTTGTGCAATGGGAGGACGGAGGATTTATTCCAGTTTATAGAGTAGTCGGAGATCTTGGAGAATGATTCGATGAGTTTAATTGCTTCTTGCAGAGATGGTTGAGGGTTTTGAAGAAAGAGTAAAATGTCATCTGCATACAAACTAATCTTATGCTGTGTTTGGGGTGTTTGAATTCCTCGGATATGGACATTCTGATGGATGGCTGCTGCAAAGGGTTCAATGAAAATGGTAAATAAAGAGGGAGAGAGTGGGCATCCCTGTCTAGTCCCCCTGTGCAGTCTGAAGCTTTGTGATGTTAGTGCATTAGTGGTGACGGTGGCTGAAGGTGCAGTGTACAGAATCTTGATCCAGTTAATAAATGATTCCCCAAAGCCAAATATTTGTACGGTGGTGAAGAGAGTTTTCCAATTAACCCTTTCAAAAGCTTTTTCTGCGTCTAAAGTGGCGATTATGGTATCTTCCTGTTGTAATGATGAATAATGGATTAAATCTAACAGTCTACGTGTATTATTGGATGCCTGTCTGCCTTTGATGAAACCGGTCTGATCTGGGTGAATTATGTAAGGAGTGACTTTTTCTATCCTGTGAGCGAGAGCTTTACTGATGATTTTTATGTCTACATTGATTAAGGAGATGGGTCGGTAATTTGACGGCAGGGTATGATCTTTATTAGGTTTTGGGAGGAGTGAGATTATGGCTGTGTTCATGTGTACTGGAAATCTTGAATTTTGTTTTATTTCAATTATTGCTTTGATGAAGAGTGGGGCTAAAATGGACCAAAAGTGTTTATAGAACTCAGTAGGGAAGCCATTGGGGCCTGGTGCTTTGTTGTTTGGCATTGATTGTTGATTGAGGGCAATGGAGAGTTCTTTTTCTGTAATTGGTGAGTCTAATGTATTGACTTGTTCTGTATTAAGATTTGGAAGTTTAATATTCCTAAAAAAATGAATTGATGTCCTCCTGTTTTGGGTCCTTTTCAGATGAGTATAGTTTAGCATAAAAATTTCTAAATATTTTATTTATTTCCTGTGGTGAGTTGGTAGCCTTCCCTGCTGAGTCCTTGATGGTGGAAATTGTTGCTTTTTCTTTGTTTCATTTAATTTGATTTGCTAAATATTTACCAGATTTGTTATGATGAAAATTTTCTTGTCTAAGTCTATGAATTAGAAATTGAGTTATTTTTTTTATAATGTCATTTAGTTGTAATTGATATTTTCTTAATTTATTTTGAGTTACTTCTGTTGAGTTATTTGCATTCAGTGTTTCTAGTTGTTTGATTTTTTCTTCTAGTCTGACTTCTTGTTCCTTTTCTTTCTTCTTTTTATGGACGAAGAATGAAATGATTTTGCCTCTTAAAACTGCCTTACCTGTTTCCCAAAGAAGTGTAGGTGATGACTTTGGGGAATCACTTATTTCTAGGAAGGATGCCCACTCTCTTTTAAGATAGCTGTCAAACTCTGGTTCTATGTAGAGATATGTTAAAGCGCCATCTAGGGATGTGTTTATGTTGATTGTTTGGGTTCCATATGATTGTAACTGCAGCATGATCACTGATAATGATGGGGTGAATTTTTGAATCGGAGATGTCTGATATAAGTGAGTTACTAGTCAGAAAAAAGTCAATGCGAGAGAAGGAATGATGGACCAGTGAGTAAAAAGTGTATTCTCTGGTAGTTGGGTGTTGTAGCCGCCAACTATCGCCAAGACCAAAATCACTCATGAACTGTTTTATTGTTTCGGTGGATTGCCAGTTGCGTTTATTGCTTGTATTGTTAGATCTGTCAAGTAATGAGTTGATAATTGTATTAAAATCACCTCCTATCATGACTGGGCAGTTGGAAATGTTTGAGATGGAAAAAAAGAAGATGTGAAAAAAGGATGAATCATCAGTGTTTGGGCCGTAAATATTACCAGTTGTTACCGGGTTATTGTTGATTGATATGTTAATGATGATAAAACGTCCTTCAGGGTCTGTGATGGTTTTATTATGGACAAATGAGATTTTTTTGTTTATCAAGATACACACACCTCTTTGTTTTGAATTCTAATGAGTAGAGAATGAGTGGATGAATTCTGATGTTTTTAATTTATTATGATCTGTATGTGAGAGGTGGGTTTCTTGCAACAAACAAATATCTGCATCTAAGTTGTCCAGGTGATTGAGTACTTTGATTGTTTTTGTCTGAGAGCCAACACCCCGGATGTTCCAAGTTACAAATTTGAGGGATGGTATGTTGAACAGGTTGTTATGTAGAGCTCAGTGCTGGTGTAGGTGTGTCTGTCTGTCTGTGTGAAGAATGTTGAGATGTTTAGAATAGTCCTTATCTTTAAATAGTTGTCCGTCAATGACGGGGAAAGAGCTGCTGGCGTTTGTGGTTGATTTCTGGTGGATACTGGTCGTTGAGTTCATTGTCTGTTCCTTTTAACTGTTTGCCTTGTCGTTGTACCAGTTCTTTCTGTTTGAAGTGCTCGAATTTGACGATGATGGGCCGTGGTCGGGTAGTGTTGGTGTGTTTCTGTCCCAAACGGTGAACGTGGTGAAATGGGATGTTGTTGACGGTTTCAGTGTCGAGTTTGAGCTGTTTGACCATGAAATCCTTGACTGCTGCTTCGGGTTGGTCTGTGGGTGGTTCGGAAATGCCGGTGAAGATCAGATTGTCTCTCATGCTGCGTGACTGTAAATCCAGGATGGTTTCTTTCATGATCTTGTTTTCGGTAGTGACAGAAGCAAGTTGAGTGGTGACAGAGGAGAGCTGGGTGGACATGGTTGAAACGGAGTGTTGGAGTGATTTGTTTTCCTTAGCAAGTGTGTCTATTTGTTGTTGGCTGTATTCCAGGCTGTGGCGGAGTTGTTTAAATTCTCTATGTAATACTTCGATAATGCCACTCTGGCGTCCAGTCCGGTAAGTTTATTGTCTATGGATATGAACATGTCGTTTACCTCGGAGCAGCAGGGTAGTTTCGGTGATGTTGATGGTGAAGTAGAAGCAGATGAGGCAGGTGAGTCCTGTGTGCGCGTTTTTTTGGATTTTTGTGAGCGTCCCATGATGCAGAGTCTATTGTAACATTCGTTGATGTAATCCTCCAGATGATCCAGGTCAGTAATGTAATCCGGTTTAGGTAGTAGGAAAAAAATAGAAAAATTAAAGCGGAAAAAAGAGGGGAAAAGTTGTAAAAGTAAAAAGTTTGGTTTGGTTGTCTAGCAGCAGGCTGCCATGTTGAATCGCGCACAATCTCACGAGCGGTCACAGAGGCATGCTCCCCTCACAGAGGCACGCTCCCCCCACAGAGGCATGCTCCCCTGTATAAGATGATTTTGATTTTTAAAAACTCATTTATTAACAACTATTTGCAGGGAAAACACTTTCAGCCAAAAACATAAAACAAATCAAACAAATGTATATATTATGTTTAAATTAGGCACTTGTTATATATTATTTTCTCCCCGTCCATTACACAGCACAAAATGTTTTCATAGCACCACATGTTTTCAAAATGTACAAGGCTCCCTGTGTCCCTGTGGAAGCAGAACTCTAAGCTGAGCCGGGCTTTAACACCCATCTTCCACACAGTCACAGCATCTTGTGTGGAGCCTGTCTGAATTTTGTCTCTGCTATCTAAGAGATAATTTATCAATTGGCACTTTTGTTTTTCTGTTTTATTTTGTTTCACACCGCAGATAAAAACAGGGCCAGAGAACGCAATGTTTAAAACGTTAAAAACACCCGTTAAAAAACTAAAAAACCTAGTGAGTCTGCTGCACTCCGTAAAAACATGGAAGACGTTTTCAGGTTGACCACAGAAAAGACACTTGTTTAAAACACTGTGATTAAAAGCGGATAAAAAACTGTCTGTGGCGAAGGCCCCATGGAGAATCCTGCACTGGAGATGGCCCGTCCGCTTCCTGATGGGGGTCTTATAGAGCGTTGTCCACTGGGGGCACTGTCCATCCAGTCTCTCTGTCCACACAGTGGGGTGTCTGTTGCACAGTTTTTTCCTGTGGATTATCTTTACAAAGTTCATATATAGTTTTTTTCTGTTCATGTTGTTCAGACTGACCTTGTCACTGGTACAGTTTGTTAGGAGGGGGCCACTCAGCTCGGTGAGGTCAGGGGTCAGGTGGATTTCAGGGAAGTCATCCATGGGGTCAGTTAAAAACAGAGCAGCATCCAGTCCCAGGCTGTTAACGCGTCTGAAAATACAGCTGGCCACGTCCCTCCACACTAAGTCTGGAGGTCCTGTTAAGTACCTCTGGACAAATTGTATTCTAAAGGTGGCTGTTCTGCTGGCCAGGTGGACAAGGCCCTGGCCCCCCTCCTCTCTGGATAAAAACAACTGTGGCACCCAATGCAGCTGGTCCCAGAAGAATTTTACCATCTTGACTTGTATTTGAGCCAACAGGCCTGGGGGTGGGTCCAAGCAGGCCAGTCGGTGCCACAGCAGTGAAGCGACAAGGTTATTTAAAATCAAGACTCTACCTCTCTAAGACATTTGGGGGTGGAGCCATTTGCATTTTAGTAGTTTTGAATCTATTTTTTCCGTTATGTCTTCCCAGTTTTTCTTTTCTGTTTTTTCATTGCCCACATAAATGCCGAGATATTTGAGACCATCTCTCTTCCACACTAAATTTTGAGGGAGAACTGGGAGGCCTTCACGCCACTTTCCAACAGCGAGGCCTTCACTTTTCCCCCAGTTCACCCTCGCTGCCGAGACTGCAGAGAACTTTTTTGTGAGGGTCTCTAGTGTGATCACATCTTTTTGATTTTTTACAAAAACAACAACATCATCAGCGTAGGCAGATAAAACTAAATTCTTTTTAAAACTGGGTAAAAACAGACCTTGAAGATTTTCTCTTAGTTTCTAGAGGAGGGGCTCCAGGGAGAGTGCATAGAGCATCCCCGACAGAGCACAGCCCTGTCGGACACCTCTATGCACCCAAAAAGGAGCACACAAGCTACCATTGACCTTCAGCACACTCTCAATGTCACTGTACAGCACCTTGATCTTGGCAATGAAACCAGCGCTGAACCCAAACTTCTCCATGGTTTCCCAGAGGAAGCTGTGTTCAACACGGTCAAATGCCTTTTCTTGATCTAATCCGACCAAGCCTGTACTTACACCCAATGAGCTGGAGACCTCCAAAACGTCCCGAATGAGGTAGACATTGTCTACCATGGACCTGCCAGGCATGCAGTACGTCTGGTCCGGGTGGATGACCTGCTCCATGGCTTCTCTCAGGCGGTTGGCGAGGGCTTTGGAGAGAATTTCATAGTCTGTGCAGAGGAGGGACACAGGGCGCCAGTTCTTGATCTCCTGTAGGTTTCCCTTCTTTGGGAGAAGGGTGATGATAGCTCTTCTGCAGGAGACTGGGAGGGAACCATGGGTCAGGCTCTCATTGAAAACCTGGAGCATATCGTGAGCAAAAATGTCCCAGAAGGCCTTGTAGAACTCTACAGTGAGGCTGTCAATGCCCTGGAGGGCAGCAAACAGTTCTGCCCTTGATAGGGGGCGCTCTAGCTGTGGTTTCATGTCCTGCTGAATCTGTGGCAGTTCACCACAGAACTCCTCAAACAACTGTTCATTGCCAATGTACTCACTTGTGTACAGTTGTGAGTAGAACTCCACAGCTCTGCTCCGGATCTGGCCTGGTTCTGTAAGCTCCTGCTCCGTGTCCGACAGCAGCAAGTGGATTTGTTTCCTCTGGCCGTGTTTCCTCTCCAAGCCGAAGAAGAAGCCAGAGGGAGCGTCCATCTCCGTGATGGTCTGGATACGGGACCGGACCAGCGCACCTTGTACCTTTTTGTCCAGCAGGTTGGCTAACGCCATCTTTTTGGTTTTGAGGATTTCAATATATCCTCGATTTCCTGTGGATTCACTCAAATGTTGCAGTTCCACAATATCAGTCTCCAGATCACTAATAGATCTGGTGATGTCTTGTGTGACACTGAGCGTGTGCTGCTGACATAACTGTCTGATTTGTATTTTTTCATGGTCCCACCACTGTCTCAAACTTGTAAACTCGCTCTTCCTCTCTCTTAAAACCAGACCATAAATAACTAAGAGCATCTTTAAAACTTCTATCAACAGCTAAAACCGAATTAAAATGCCAGTAGGCGTTTCTGTGTACAACATCTCTGATTAAAACACTACATAAAACCAAGGAGTGATCGGTAAAACCAACAGGTAAAATGCAACATGTTTTAACAACATTAAAATGTTGTTTAAAACAATAAAATCGGTCAAGGCGTGCCACAGAGATCCTGTTGTCTCTGCAGTGGGACCATGTGTACTGTCTGGAGCTTGTGTGCATCTTCCTCCATACATCCACCAGGCCATGGCAGTGGACCAGCTGCTGCAGAGCACGCTGGGAAGCTGGATGAGGCTCTGCATGATTGCGGTCTAAAAGCTCATTCACTGTACAATTAAAATCCCTGCCTAAAAAAACATAATCTGACGAATTAAAATCTTTTAAATGGAGTTAATTGTTTAACTTAGGTTCAGGAGCAGGACCACACCTCAACCACTCCTCTAATCACCTGACTAACGTATATATACCAGCACAGCTCTACCACAGGCCTCTCAGATCTCTCGAACATTGACGACCCTACGTATCTCAGCAAGTGT
>NC_065527.1:36534407-36542519 GCF_006386435.1 Epinephelus moara | reverse complement strand
AACCGTGGGAGCCAGCGGCGGTCTTCTCCTCCTCCTTCCCGAAGCGGAGCAGCGTCCAGTCGACCTCGCCGCTCCCGCGGCGCTCCGTCACGCTCCACTCGGCCATCTCCACCATCTCCACGTCCACAACAAGAGCCCGACATCAGGGATTGGACCATCGCCCGGCTCCAGCGGTTCCTGAGGGCAAAAAACATCCCCTTCCACCGCAGCGACAACAAGTCCAGGCTGTTCCAGCTCTATTCAGCCGCTGTCCGGGCTCCCGAGACCACAGCTCCTTCTCCCAGGCTGGCCCCACTTCCGGGTTCCCTTCCGAGGCCTACTCCCGCCAGCGTCACTGTCGGTGACGTCACGGCGCCTCCACCACTCCAGCCGGAGCAGCCTCTCTCATTCATTCCCCCAGCCGGGGGTCAGGTCGTATCACCCCCTGTGCCTGCTCCCTCTGATGCAGATATGTCACGCGCAATATCTGCCTTCTTCTCCTCCCTGTCTCGCGGGCCTCCACTCTCACCCCGTGCACACACATCCTCCATCCCCACATCCCTTTCCTCTACCCTTCCTTCCAACTATCCTGTTCCGGCTGGCATCGCAGCCCAGGAGCCCCGTCCTGCAGCACAAGGAGCTCCTCCGGCGGGTGTTTCACTCCCTTCCACTCTCTTTCCGACATGTCTCTCCTTACCCCTTCCCTACCCCCCCCTACCCCCTCCCTTCCCCAACACCCTAATGTTTTTTTCTCCGCTGCCGTCTACACTCTGGCCACAGCCACACCACCAGCTCCGCCAGCCTCTGCCATTCACCGCCCCTCACCCGTCTCGCACTCACTGCGCCAGCAAATATTGTCCAGTAATTATGTAGACCTAGCCCAGCTAATTCAGCCATCCTTTTTCGACAGTAGTCAACCCAGGGAACTGCAGACTGTCCTTGGTCCAGTTCTATTAAAGCAGTCACTACCAGCCAGGTCTAAAGACTTGACTCCTGTTGAGTTTGCTCTAGCTTTCTTCCTCTTTCGCGACGTCATCTGCTCTGCTTTTCCTTACCGTCTATCAGAGCTGGACGACTATCTGTCCATCGTGTTGGATATGGCTTTGCGTTTCGGGGGGCGGGATTTTATACCTACCACGTCCACTTTGCTGCACAAGCAGCTGGCCGGTTGCAGCAGCTAAATCAGGGGACGTACTGGGGGGTCCTCGATTCTGAAATATACTGCCGCATTTTCGCAGCTCGTTCCTCCCTCTCCTGTGACTTATGCGGCGCCCCTTCTCACCCTGCCTCTGCATGCACTATCATGGCTCCTCCACCGCACTCCCGCCCCACCACTCCACGCAATGCCCCGATCTTCGACCGTCTGTCTTCCGCTGCACCTCCTCCTCCTGTCATCCCCAGAGCCAAGGACACACGTCCCACTGTCACTGTGCCGGTGTCAAAGGGTGTCAACAAGCGAGGACGGCTGATCCTCTATCAGGGCGGCAGGATGGTGTGCAATAATTTCAATCAGTGGGGTTGCAACTTGTCCGGCTGCCGCCTCCTGCACGTCTGCTCCTTCTGCGGGGGCGCTCACGCCAGGACCACCTGCCCCCACAATCCCACCAACACAGCAGTATGACTATAACGTCACCTCAGCACACCCATCAAGGTACGTGCACTCGCTGCTGCTCTCAGTGATCACCCTGATAAGCAGTTTGTCGATTTTCTCATCTCTGGCTTCACTCACGGTTTTCACCCTGGCATGGAGGTGCTTCCCGATTCTTCCCACACTTGTCACAATCTTCAATCCGCTCTCACTGAGCCCGACACTGTCGACACGTTACTGGCAAAAGAGATCACTGAGGGATTTATGATAGGCCCTTTCGACCATCCTCCTTTCTCTGTATTCCGTATTAGTCCCATCGGTGTCGCCACACGCAAATACTCGGGGAAAAAGAGGCTGATTATTGACCTGTCTTCCCCACACGGCTCCGACATCCCGAGCATCAACAGCCTTATTCCTAGCCCGGATTTCTCTATGCAGTACGCCACCATTGACCACGCTATGGCACTGATCCGTCTGGCGGGACATGGAGCATGGCTGTCTAAGGCTGATATCACCAGCGCATTCAAGGTCTTGCCCATTCACCCTGACTTCTGGTGTTATTTTGGTGTCTGCTGGAAGGGGGCTTACTACTTCTCCGTGCGTCTCACTTTCGGCTGCAAGAGCAGTCCCAAAATCTTTGACTCTTTATCCGAGGCTCTATGCTGGATCCTCTCCAACAATTACAGGCTCCCCTACGTGCTACATCTCCTTGACGATTTTCTTGTCGTGACTCCTCCGTCCTCACCTCCTCGCCACGGTCTCACTACACCTACATCCACATTTTCCGACCTCTGCGTCCCTCTGTCTGAAGAAAAAACTTCAGGACCTGGCATGTCCATCTAGTTTCTGGGCATCACCCTGGACTCACTGTCATTCCAGGCTTCACTGCCCTTGGAGAAAGTGCAGCGCATCTCGCTGCTCTTGTCTAATTATCTCCTGACAGACAGGTGCAGCAAACCCCAGCTGCTCGCTCTCCTCGGGCACCTCAATTATGCCATCCACATAATTCCACAGGCAAAATCTTTTCTTTCACAACTGCTGACCAAAGCTGCATCCATTCCCTCTCTCCACGACCGCGTGGTTCTGGATGACACTTGTAAAATGGAAATGCTCATGTGGCAGCAATTTCTGTCATCCTGGAATGGCATCTCATTCTTCTACGATGACTTCATCACCCATCCCGAGGACATTCAACTCTACACGGACGCGGCTCCCTCTGTAGGTTTCGGCGGGTATTACGGGGGGAGGTGGCTTGCTGCTGCTTGGCCCTCTGAGTTCGAGTCCCTCGACACAGAGTCACGCTCTCCCTTGTCTGGTCTGTACGAGCTGTACCCTGTGATCGTCGCCACTCTAACTTGGGGGCACGAATGGTCCAAAAAATGCATCACTATTCACTCTGACAACACAACAGTAGTAGATATAATCAATAAAGGCCGTTCCCATTCCCCAGCCATCATGCCATTCACCCGCAGACTCACTCTCATCTCCGCTCAGCATCAATTCATCCTCCGTGCGTCTCACATTCCCGGTCACCACAACGCCATCGCTGACTCACTCTCCCGCTTCTCTTTCCAGAAATTCAGATGCTTGGCTCCAGACTCGGATGTCCATCCCACACCAATCCACCGTTTTCAGCGACCATATTCAATTAAATCCACATCTGGCAAATCTCACTCGCACCTCCCAAGAAACCATCCTTAACAGTCTAGCACCAAGCACGCTATCTGCTTACCTCACCGGCTGGAATTCTTTCAAGAATTACCACGCCACTTATCATCTACCATTTCCCTCTCTGGACGCCATGTCTATGTGCAACTTCATCTCACACTGTCATACTGTAACAAAGATCCGGGCCTCCAGCATACAAACATATCTGGCTGGTATCAATTTATTCCATAAATTATCCACCGGCCTCCCTTGTCAGTCGCTCACATCACCATGCTAATCAAAGGCTTACAAAAGTACGAACCAGCGCTGACAGCCAGACGCCTTCCTCTCACCTCTGATCTGCTCTGCCGCTGCATACGCACTCTGCGTATGCAACTCCTTTCTCAGCCCGCACGAGCCACTGACCAGATACATCCACACCCGGTATTCCGCCCGCGCTTCACCACAAGATCCCCTCTTCCTCACCGAAATAGGGAGGATGGCCACCTATTTCTGGTTCCAGAAACACTTCCATAATATCCTCCGTCTCTCCGGAATTTCATCTGATCATTACTCTTGCCATTCGTTCCGCATTGGCGCTGCCTCCTCAGCCGCCAGATCAGGAATTTCAGACCAAGTCATTCAGATCCTCTGCCGCTGGTCTTCACAGGCATATCAAACCTACATCCACAATAACCTCAATGATCTCTGTCTAGCACATGACAGACTAAGCCTCACTTAATCAGACTCTTTTGGGGGCTTCCTAACAGCACGGGCTCATCAGAACACGAGACGGAACCCCAACACTGAGTCTCTCCACCCACATCTACACCTCACCCAGTCCGACCCTCCGATGACGTCATCTCCATCCCATTCATTCACCTGCAAATCTGCACTCCCCCATTCATCACCACCCCATTCACAACCATTTCTCTGACAATTACATCTTTATTAAATCTTTAAACTGCATATCATTGTGGCATGGTCCTTGCTAGTGAATTTATCATTAACTTTTTCTAAAAAGCGCTTCCTCTCTGCACCATTGTTAGGAGCATAAATGTTGATAAAAACAACATTAAAATGCTCAAAGCCGGCTCTTGTTAAAAGGCACCTTCCCTGGACGACATGTTCCACCTCTACAGACTGTGGGTTAAATGCTTTTGAAAAGAGGAATACCACTCCTGCACTCACTGTGGTGCCGTGGCTTAAAAACGTTCTACCCTCCCATTGTCTCACCCAGTTTGTTTTATTATGTTCTTACTGTGCGTCTCTTGAATAAATAAAACGTCAACCTTCTTGAGTTTAGCAGTCTCATACAAAAACACCCTCTTTTTTTGTGTCTCTGGCCCCGTTAAGGTTTAAACTCCCAACTCTAAAACTATCCATGGAAACAGAGATTAAAACCTATACTAAAAACGACCAGATAAGTTAATAAAAAACAGATGTTTGTATTCATCATGTTTATTTCAATGTTTTACTAACTTCGATCAGTTTTTTCTGTAATCTATACTTTTCTGGAGTACCAATTTCTCCAGTTCTTATGTGGAGTCTGGCTGATTCACAAAACTGTTTTTTGTCTGGAAAAAAATTCTCAAGTTTTACTTTTCTCAGGCCTTTTGTCTTCCTCAGGTACGTTCTGATCTTTTTAGCAGGGTAGACAGCACTGTTTGAGGTGGCTGACGTCTCACTGCCATCAGAGAACCAGTCCTCACCGTCATTGCTCTCCACCCTGGCTGACAGTCTTGTGCGTCTGATCATTTTACCGTCAGCCCCCTCTTCACATGGTTCCCTCATATTTACTTCCGGAGTCCCTGCTGTCTCAGCTGATTCACCTGCCTGCTCCTCACATGCTCCTTCTTGCATGTTTTCTGTTCCTTTTTCACCTGACCTTCCCTCACCCTCCTCACCTGTCAAATCCCCATCTCCCCCTGACTCCTCGTCCTCTTCCCCTGTAACCTCACCCTCTTCTCCTGTGATCTCATTCTCCTCTCCTGTCACCTCAACTTCCCCTCCTGCCTCCTCACCCCCAACACCACCATCACCTGTGTCTCTCTCTCCTTCACCGCTCACCTCAGACACACCAACCGTCGGTGACGTCACAGCGTTGTCTGTTGCTCTAATTATAGCAGCCGAACCACCGGTACTCGGTCCAGGCAGGTCCACGGCTGGATCGCCGACTCCAGGTCCGGGTTGAAGCGTGGTGGCTCGCCGCTTTTTGGTACCGGACTCCACAGCGGCCGGTGTTATGTCCCTACTAGTCTCGCTCACCAGACCTTTCTCAAGAAAAGAAAGGTCTGGCTGGGCCGACTCTCATTTTGAGATTGGAGAAAAAAAACACCCCGGCTGCTTGTATTTCTTTCAACCAATCACAATCGTTCTGGGCGGTGCCACAGCAATGGTGCGCTTGCAAAAATATTGCTGCGCTTTGGTGTAACACGCCCACAAAAATATCGCCTACAGGATGCGAACCATGGCAGAAAAATGGCTACATCCCCGCAAGATCAAACACCGCAAAATTTAGTAAAGGACGTGTTGAAAACGGTTGAAAACTGCTACACAACCAAAGGTGGTAGGGCGGGACTTCAGCGGGTGGCTTGTTCCGCCCAATGAGAGGCTGATCTATGTAGCGAACTTCCGCCCACTCAGACTATGTCCCTACTGGTTTCCAATGTAACTGGTTTCCTTACCGAACACCTGCAGATGTGCTGCGCCTCCGTCAGCATATTTGTCACAAATTAACAAACATACACAACATATTACTGGCGATTTTAAAGTCGCAGCCCACATCCACCACAGCGAATATGCTTCTGTAAGTGAGCGTACCAGCGACATTAAAAAAGAAAGTAAAGAAAATATGATATACACAAATTTGCATCGAGCTGGACTCGATTTCACGTCAACAAAAAGACAACAAACCGCACGTCTACCTGTGTGAGCCACTGAGACTCACAGAGAGTAAGGCTTTCCTTAGGTATTAGTAAATTACGTCAGCATCCAGGTAACATTTTGATTTGGGCTGACCTGAGACAACTGGTTACCCTCGGCTTGCCTTGAAAATACCCTAACATATTTATCAATGTTTCTTGTTCTTTTACCACGAGTCTACAAACATATTCAGTGCCACGTGCACAACACTGCACACTATGACAAAGCCTGTCATGTTTAAAAAGGGACGATCTAACTCGCTCACTGCGTACCTGTAGAGACAGAGATAACAGCATGACGTCACCTCTCTCAGACCATAGCGACATTTCTTTTAGTTTGCGTCCATAAATGTGAGTTTGTTCTTAGAGCTCATATGTCTCCATCAGAGCTAGCTGCCAGGTTGTCATAGAGTGTAATACTATTATTATTGTGTCATGGTAGTTAACGCTTATACAATTCCGTTTGCTTTTTTAAAATTATAACTCGGTCACGGAAGTCATTTAAAATGCAGTGAAGCATAATACTTAAATTAAAACATAGGCTACTGATGTAACACTCAAATTAGATTTTAAAAAGTGCAAGTACACAAAAAACTACTCAATTACAGTGACGTGAGTAAATGTAAGTCCTTGCTTTTCACGTCTGTAATGATCCAGTGGCTATAAGTGCTTGGTTTTTATTTACATATTATTTAGCGTATTTTGAGAGCATTTTCCGAGTTAGATCGTCCCTTTTTAAACATGACAGGCTTTGTCATAGTGTGCAGTGTTGTGCAGACTATAATGTGGCACTGAATATGTTTGTAGACTCGTGGAAAAAGAACAAGAAACATTGATAAATATGTTTGGGTATTTTCAAGGCAAGCCGAGGGTAACCAGTTGTCTCAGGTCAGTCCAAATCAAAATGTTACCTGGATGCTGACGTAATTTACTAATACCTGAGGAAAGCTGTGCTCTCTGTGAGTCTCAGTGGTTCACACAGGTAGACATGCGGTTTGTGTTATAGCTATTGTCTTTTTGTTGATATGAAATCGAGTCCAGCTCGACGCAAATTTGTGTATATCATATTTTCTTTACATTATTTTTTAATGTCGCTGGTACATAGTGCTCACTTACAGAAGCATATTCGCTGTGGTAGATGTGGGCTGCGACTTTAAAATCCCCAGTAATCCCCAGTTGTGTATGTTTGTGAATTTGTGACGAATCTGCTGACGGAGCCGGTCCGGCTTGGTTAGGACAGACTTTAATGAGATGTCCTTCCTCACCACAGTTAAAACATTTCATGTGTGATGAAGTTGCATAAAGCACGTACTCAAAATCATCCACCTTAACGTGAAACCTAAAGTTAAACTCTTCATCACGGTTATTTAAAATCATGAAGAGTCATGAACGTGAATCATGAACGTGCTTTAACAGTGGCGATTTGCAGCCAGATGACATTTTTCTAATCGGCGAAACAACCCTACCGTGACGTGATAATTCTTTACATAGAAAGTCGTCACTGATGAACGGGAGGACATTTGATAAGACAATTTTAGTCGCCGGTTGTGTCAGTGGAAGCACTGTCACAAACATCCCGTTCACTGGGAAGACCACGCCGCTGTTCATTCGGGCCGCCGATTTCACAGACCCGTGCCCAATTACCTCCCCCACGGCTAAAGCGACCTCCTCTACACTACACCGAGCACCGCCACCAACCTTCACCCCGTGCTTCCTGGCGAGCCTGGTGAAGCCATCACGGCTCGCCATGGCACCTGAGACGCCGACCGGCCAGACAAAGATCTGGCCGGTACACGCGCACAAACAACAACAACAAAAAGAATTAAAGCTGCAAGCAGCGATGAACGGGCCCTCACACCTTCACGCAACTTGGCGGGGCTGGCAGGACGCCTTCTGACGCGTCAGTTCATTTCTGTCAAAGTTAGACATCGCATGCAGGAGTGACTCTGCATATCCTTGATACAGTGCTGGAAT
>NC_065527.1:36526592-36534340 GCF_006386435.1 Epinephelus moara | reverse complement strand
AGCTACAGCAATTTCGTTTTTCATGGCGAGACCTCAAGATTCAACGCTCGGCAGCGGGCGCACCATTCAACATTGGGCAAATCATGTGATAACTTTTGGTCACAACGTAGTCATGCTTACATACACCAAGTTTAGAGCCAATAAGATTAAATCTGTAGGACAAGTTCGTTAATTTACAAGCCCTGGAAATGGGCAAAAATGCACCAAAATTGCACAGTAAATTCAAAATGGTGGACGTCCTGTTGGGTTTGGAGCATGGCTCCAAGAGGCTTTTTTGTACATAATAGAATGTTACAGGTGACTACCAAGTTTCATACATGCAGGTCAAAGCAGCTTTGGGGGCTGCATAATTGAAATATTCTAGGGGGCGCTGTTGAGCCATCTTGGTGCATCAAAGCACAAAAATCACATCGGACAACAGGACTTGCGACCTGTGATGTGTATGCCACGTTTGGTGAGTTTTCAAGCATCCCTTGTCCCTTCAAAACAACATCGTGTTTGATGGCAAACAAGGTGGCGCCACGGTGACAGCGTTTGATGAAAACTAAAAAGCTTCATTTTTAAGTATCATCAAGGTCTAAGGACTTAGACCAGCAAGTTTGAAGTGGGTCTGATTAACCTGCTAGAAGCGGGACATCAAAGAATGTATAAAGTAGCTTACTGTTGCCAGAAGGTGGCGCTATGGCAGTGATTCAAAATTCCTCTGTAGATGTGTTCAGGGCTGGACTGTCATCATATGTGTGAAGTTTTGGCAAGATATTCCCAGGTGGAGTCAAGTTACAGCAACGTTTATCATCACGGCGAAACATCAAAGTTCGCCGCCATGCCGTGGCCACGTCCTTCGACGAAAACTCACAGTTTCCACAATAAAGCGTCATCAACGTCTTATGACTTCTTTCACCAAGTTTGAAGTGGATCTGGTCAATTCTTTAGGAGATGTACATTAAAGTCTAAAACATGACATTTCCCATTGCCAGTAGGGGGCGCTATGTTTATCTCTAATTATTGACATGTAGATGTGTTCAGGGTGGGACTGTCATCAATCCTGTGAAGTTTGGCCAAAATTGGACCATGTATGCTGGAGTTATAAACTACTTCCTGTTTAGTGGTGAGACCCCTAACTTTGACGCCATCACACGCATTGATGAAAACTCAAGCTTTTGATAACTTTTCATCTTCAAGGTCTTGGGGTGGGATAGACCAAGGTTTGAAGTTGATCAGATGAAATCTCTAGGACTAGTTCGTTCATTTATGACCCCTGGAAATGGCCAAAAATGCACCAAAATTGCACAGTAAATTTAAAATGGCCGACTTCCTGTTGGGTTTAGAGCATGCCTCCAAGAGGCTTTTTTGTACGTCTCGGAGGGTTACATAAGCCTGCCAAGTTTCATACATGTAGGTTAAACTAGCTTCAGGGGCTGTTTCCTCAAACGTTTGTAGGGGGCGCTACTGAGCCATTTTTTGGAACCCGCGAATGAGACCCTTAAAATATCAAATTTTTCACCAGTTCTGATATACAGTATCTGCAAAGTTTCATGTGTTTTCAGGTATGTTAAGCCTCCGAAAAAGGCAATTCATTTGGAGGAAGAATAATAATAATAAAAAATCCATGCATTTCAATAGGGTCCTCGCACCGCTAGGTGCTCGGGCCCTAATAATAATGATAATTCCTTCAGTTTCAAAAGGGCCTTCGCCAGGGGTCTGATCCAGAACTTCCTGGACATTGGCTGGATAAGCAGTTTTCAGTTGCTGGTTAAGACCGAGCACTACTACTGGCCGCCAGCACACTGAGACCTCCAGTGCTGGTGCCTCTGAAGCTGCTGTCCTCCCAGCAAAATCACAAATAAATTAATGCTCTATTCCTCATGGGCAAGTACAGGAAGAGGTAGAGCAGTCGGTAGAGGGAGATGTGAGATGAAATAGAAATGTCTGTTTGCTCAGCTCGAAAGGAAAGTAATGGTATGTGCATTGATTTAAAAAACCCAAACTTGTTTGTAGATCATTGGATCTATAAAATCCTTTGCAAAAAACGTTGTATGGCATACAGAGTAAATGTACAGACAGTGATACTCACAGTTAGCCCACAGGAATTAGCTCTGTGAATCTGCAAAACTAATGTTATCCACCTGTCTAGCAGAAACTCTGCATCCATCTCCATGCCTCTGAACTCTCCACCATTGAAAAGCCTCAGTGATGTTAAAGTAGCTCTTGGCCTAACCTAATCATATCACTTTGGGTTTTTTGGATTTTTTTTTTTGTTCTTCTTACCTTCTCCTCTTTGGCTGTTTCTCAGCCATTTCTCCTTCTTCATAGTGCACTGAGAATTTCTGCACCTCATCATGTGCTGTCAAACGTACCGTTCCTCTTGCTCCAACTGCTTTTCTTATTTTCCATGGCTTTAAAGCTGTTCTCTGCACAAGCACTAATGCTCCCTGTTGAGCCAGAACTGTGTATTTTCCATGAAGGTATTTTTTCAGTGCACACAGACAGGAGAGGTAGCTGACCATGAGAGAATATATTTGCTGAATTTGACTAACAGTGTATTGGATAAGAATCACTGAATCCACCTTTAACTAGCTGAGGTTTATCAGGAGATGCAAACAGGCAAATTAAAGGTTAAAACATAGTGAACACAAAGGCTGATGTTAAGGCATCACTTTTGCAGGTTTTGGACAAATTGGCAAGGAAATGTCAGAATGTTAGAAATTTGAAGTAACAGACATCACTATGCCTATATACTGCTGCTAGTATGAAAAAGATTGTGTGGTTTTAGTTAGTACTACTGTAGCCAACACTCTAGGCAGGATCTTACCATGTGCTTTAATGATATAAGGCCAACCAGCTTTTCTGACCAGCCGAGGTCTGGAAATGTCCACCTTGTCAGTGCTGATGAAGGTGCCTGTATGGAACTGGATTCTTCCTATAGGAGAGAAGCATTGAACAGACAGCTGAATTCTTTGTAGAGCTGTGTAATGGTGCCAGTATCTGCTGCTACTCATCTTGTTAATGCTGCAACGTGCTCATTTCTGCATATTGTTACCCTTTGCAGTAGCAAGCAGCAATTAAAATGATACACACCACAGTGTAGATGGTGAAGTTTAAAGTTACAATGTGTAATTTACGTGGTTGTTTATTAGCAAATATCAACTATTGCTTTCATAAATATATATTTTCTAAAGTATAATGCAATTCACATACAAATGGAAGCTTTGTCATAGGCTTAGAATGATTTCTCTATATATACACAGGCAGGGCGCGGTATGCTGGAGGCTGCCTTCTTGCGTCGCCATATTTGAATACAGTGGCCGAAAGAGATACACGCCCTTTTGCGTTTATCTAGAACTTGCCGTCACTGGAGAAGGTGAAGCTCAATCCGGGGCGCTTCTGCGTGAACCTGTTTTGTACTTTTATGATTCTGTCGCACGTTAAATGGAGGACCACACACATGTTTTGCCCTGTAAGAGGGAAACCACACCACCAAATAAAAGAAAAAGATCAGATAAGCGAGGACGGGACAAAACGCGAGTGAATATCGGCGTTGCTTATTCCAGGTGGAAAAAACTCCTGTGGAAGAACACTCTGGAGACGCATATATTATAATCGTACCAACCTATATTTGTCGCACTGTGCCATGACTATCACATAAAACGTGTTATTTTAGCATTACTGTGCTAATGTTTGCTCGTGTTACCAAAACAATTAGAGATAAAACACTCCTAACAAAATGTTATATCACACAGATAACCTATATCTCACTGGTAAGCTATAACATATTGTAGTGTCCGCCAGGACGCGTGGAAAGGATGACACAGTTATTCGGCAAACCACCTTTTATTACTGAACAGTACAGGTTACTGTTGGCTGTAACTACGCCAAAACAACCAACAAACAAGAACTTAGCTGTAACTCCAACTGTGCACTCCTGCTCTCTCCTCCAGCTCGCTCATACACACACCAGCATGCGCACTCACACAGCTCTCATCCCCGTCACGCTCGCACCCCGCCCCCCTACCTATACTCATTCAATCCCAAACATGCCATTAACTCACAGAACATTGACATTATAACAGAACATTTACTGCAGGGTCGCTACAATATCGTAACATGGTTTAGATTCCTAAATAAATTTTCACCTCATCGCTAGATAGGCCTACTCCTGAAAAACTTGAAAAACTCGTGGATGATGCCATCTCTGTCTGCGCAAGGCTTTCTGTCCTATGAGGCCACCGTCACTTACCTGACGGGAGGGGTGAGCGAGTGAGCGCGAGTGAGCCCTGCAATCTAGAATTTGACCGCTGATGTCACTGTTACTCACCATTTTTACACACTGAGGCTTTAAATTGACAATTAATCCGTATTGCAGTACTTGGAAAATGCTCCAGCTAGTTGAGTGTGATCATTATGTATCAGATAAGATAAAATTGTACTAGCTGAGATGTCGGAACAGTGTGACATTAGTAAAAAGAAGTAAGACATAAAGAGCCAGTGGCTTGTGTTCTTTAAGACAAGAAGCATGAGCAATCTGTGGTTTATTGATTTACTATCTACATCACTTTATTTGAAGCTCAAACTGAAAGTGAGCATAACTAAAATAATAATTCCTTACTGTACAGCAAAGGTATGGTAAATGGATTTTGTGTAGCACTTCTCCAGTCTTTCAACCACTCAAAGCACTTTAACATTCCACATTCACACATTCATGCACCCAGTGGTGCCAGGGCTACCACACCAGGTGCCACCTGTTAAACATTCACACGCACACTCATACACAGCTTGGGAGCAATTTTAGGGGTCAGTATCTTGCCCAAGAACACACTGACATGCAGAGTGGAGCAGCCTGGAAATTAACCGCTTATCTTCCAGTTAGTGGACAACACACTCTACCTTCTGAACCAGAGCCACCATAGGTGTCTACATACAAATGAAGCGATAGCAAAAGTTCAGTCAGAAGGACGATAGACTAAAGCCTAGTTCACATTACACGATTTTTACCGTGATGTTGACGTCACAGAGGATCTTGAGAGCCACCTTGGGTCGGAGGTGAGTCGGCAGATAGTCTGTCACGAGGAGTCCTCATGTGTGAACAAGCCTACAAGCAAGTAACCCCCTCGTCCGTGACTGGGACTGGATATCTGGCATGCTAGAAAACTGGAGAAGTGTGACAGGACTGACAAAGAGCATCAGCCAATGAGAGGTGGGATACGTCCCACGTCAGCACGCAGGAGGACAAAAGAAATGTGAGGAGGACAAACTGTAGGGTTGCCACTTGCCAGGTTGGCTTATTAGCTGTGACTTTGGGCTTGTTTCTAAAGTGGGGTTGCTTATTTGGGCTTGCTCTCTAAACGGCACCTTTCTCTATATATATCCGTCTAATAAGTTATTTAAACGCATAATAGTCGCTTCTTTTGGGCTTGTTTCCATAGCCCTGGTTGCTTGTTTCTCTCCCAAGATCTGGCAACACTGACAAGCCAGCAAGCAACAACAACAATGGCGGCGTCCACAGGATCACGGGTAGCGCGTTGTGTTTGGATCCAGGCCCTGGAGGCAGATCTGATTCAACACTGGGAAGAAGATCCATGCCTTTACGATGTGTCGTCTCCAAGTTTGGTGACGTCACTGCATTATCTGGGGCTCTGTCAGTGACGGCTCGGTGGTGTACACACACAGGTCGTAACGCAGTTGGTGAGACTCCCGCTGACAGAAACACACGTCGCCAGGTATGAACACTCAAAAGATTACGATAGTCTCTGCAATGCAAAATCAGGGTGAAAATCATGTAATGTGAACTAGGCTTAAAACACATGGGAAAAGCAGACACACTAGTGAGGGGCAGGCTGTGAGTTGGTCAGGACCGGAAAGGAGTCGAGGAACCAGTGGTGACGATGGGTAGATCTCGCGGCAAACACACAAAAGCAAATGTGCAGCCACATGGCGAGGTGATGTGGACAGTATCACCATTCTGTGGAATCATAAGTGCTATATCATAGGCAAATGGACTTGCTTGCATTTCTTGAAGATGTTTCGCCTCTCATCCACGAAGCTTCCTCAGTTCTAACTGACTGGTGCGCCATCGCAGGCTTTAAACTCTGTGTGGGTGTGAACCCTTACAGAGTCGTTGAGGTCACATGTGAGCTCTTAGTTTCAAAGTCGTTAAGGTCACATGCAAGTCGTTCACCAACCTGGCGATCAGGTGTGTCGTTAGGGCTAGATGAAACCAGGTGTGTATGGGTGTGAAGTCATCTGGGGAGGGATACCAAGACTGCATTGTAGGTGGGTGATAAGTGGTGTCGTAGGCCACCTTCTCTGTTTAACAATGGACATTCCAGTTTGATGTAGATGGCTTCTTTCATGCCTCTTTCAAACCATCTTTCTTCTTTGGCCAAGCTGTGAACATCGGCTGTGGCTCAGAGGTAGAGCGGGTCGTCCACCAATCGGTAGATCAGCGGTTCGATCCCCGGCTCCTCCTGTCTGCATGTCAAAGTATCCTTAAGCAAAGTACTGAACTCCAAATTGCTCCTGATGATGCTGTGCGAGTAAGTTAAAAAAACAATAACTGAGTAGTAGGTGGCACCTTGTATGGTAGTCTCGGCCACCAGTGTATGAATGTGTGTGTGTGAATGGGTGAATGTGACTCGTAGTGTAAAAAGCGCTTTGAGTGGTTGGGTGATTAGAAAGGCACTATCAAAATGCAGGTCCATTTACCATTGCTGTCCTTGAAGGAGTGTCCCTTCTCCTTTAGATGTAAACGGTCAGCTGAGTCTTGACCTGACAAGCTGGCTCTCCTGTGCTGTGTCATGTGCTTGTGGAGTGGTTGTTTTGTTTCACCAATGTTCATTCAAACCTTTATTTAAAACTCAGGAAATCAATTGAGGGAGACCCTAATTTTCAATGATGCCGAGCATGAACACAGACATTTAAACAATTAAAAGGCAAACAAAGAACAATCATGCATATATCAATTAAAACAAAAATGAAATCATACAAAACAACACTAGCAATAAATGTGCTCTAACAGTAGAAATACAGGGTGATAAACATGCTAAGGTGTAGATGTATCGTTAAAAACATTTACATTCAATTAAAACAAGATCCAAAACAAGGCACTTAAACTGCCATATGGGTGGCAGAGTGTCTAAGTTTAAGATCTTTTGTAGATTACTCCCAGAATAAGGTGCACTGTAAGAGAATGACATTCTTCCTAGTTCAGTTCTGATTAAAGTAGTGTGAAGCAACAGCCTATTCTGTGAATGAGTACCATGATTATGTGAGGACAGAGTTAAGAGTGATGAAATATAGGGTGTAAGCATCTGTATCAAAGCTTTATAAATGAACAAATACCAATGCTGTTCCCGCCTCACAGCCAACTGTGGCCAGCCAACCTTTTGGTAAAGGTGGGAGTGATGGGTGCTGTAAGGATCAACTGTAATGAACCTTAGGGCTGAGTGGTAGACAACATCAAGTGATTTCAGTGTAGAGACAGCAGCTGTTCGGTATATAACATCACCATAATCCAAAACAGACAAAAATACAGATTCTACAATTTTTTTCTTGTGTACAAAAGGAAAACAGCTCTTATTTCTGTACAGAAAGCCAAGTGTTGTCTTCAATTTGGCAGTCAAAATTTCAGTATGGTGCTTAAAATTAAGATTGTCATCTAGCCAGATACCAAGGTATTGACGTGTGTGGTTGTGCTGCTGCCGTGGTCCTGCCAGATGCCTCCTGCTGCTGCTGCCATCATTAGTCATTAG
>NC_065527.1:36522091-36526556 GCF_006386435.1 Epinephelus moara | reverse complement strand
TTTTTTTTCCCCGTTAAAGGGTTTTTTTTGGGGAGTTTTTCCTTATCCGCTGTGAGGGTCATAAGGACAGAGGGATGTCGTATGCTGTAAAGCCCTATGAGGCAAACTGTGATTTGTGATATTGGGCTTTATAAATAAAATTGATTGATACTGTTTAACTTTCTCTATGGATGAGCCATTCACAAAATGAATATTGAAAGACTCATTATGAGTAGCCTTGGTGAACAGCATCCATTTGGTTTGTCTGAGTTAAGTACTAGGTTGTGGTTATGTAATTGAAGTTGAAGCGAATCGAAAGACGACTGTAGATGTTCAATGGCTGATTGAGCAGATGTTGCAAAGCAATATAAAACTGTGTCATCCACATACAGATGAAATTTACATGATTCAGAAGGGGGGGGGGGGCAATATCATTTATGTGAACAAAAACAATATCGGCCCTAACACTGAGCCCTGTGGGACACCTTTATTAATATTAAAAAATTTTGAATGAACATCACCAATCTTTATGCATTGCAGCCTATTGGAGAGATAATTTTCAAACCACAGGCAGCTGACAGAATCAAAAACAATGCAGGACAATTTCTTTTAAAAGTAACAAATGGTCAACTGTGTCGAATGCCTTAGACAAGTCTATTAACAGAGCAGCACAAGATATTTTGCTATCCAGGGCTAGTGTAATGTCATTTAGAACCAAGGAGGATGCAGATATGGTACTCTGCTTAGGCTAAAACCAGACTGATAGGGATTGAGTATAGAAAACAAAGAGAGATATGATCTAAGTTGATTATTTACCAGGGACTCTAAAATTTTAGCCAGGCAACATAATTTGGAAATAGGGCGATAGTTATGTATATTGGTTGTTATAACCTCCTTTATGTAGGGGAAGGACATAGGCTGTTTTCCAGGCTGTGGGGATTATTCCAGTGGAGATGGTCAGGTTGAATATATGAGTTATACATTCTGCAATAAGTGGCACAGAAAGTTTAAGAAAGAAAGCATCTAAACAATCTGCACCGGTTGATTTTGTATTGTCAATTGAAAGAAGAGCATTAGTAACTTCCTGAAGACTAAAAAAGGACAAACTGAAGCTTGGTGAGGAGGCATTACTTAGATTATGCTGATGTTCGGGGGTATGATTCAGCTGATTTATAGTGGTTTCGAAAAGGTGTCCAGATGCAGCAAAATGACTGTTAAAGGCAGAGCAGATGTCCTTACGGTCTGTTAAAAGAGTGTGCCCATTAACAATATTGGTGGGAAAAGAGGTATTATCTTCTGAAACTGATTTAACAACCTTCCAAAATTTGCTCTGAGCATGAGAGGAGCTGGTAAAAGCGAGTAAATGGTAGTCTGACTTAGCCTTTCTTAATGTAGCAGCACAGCGTTTCCTAAGTTTTTTTAACACAACCAATGGGAGGTTTTTTTAGCCTGCCTCGCTTGAGCATGTGGGTTCAGAAATTAATTGTGTCAGATTCATACCATCACAAATATCTCAGAACTTTTTTGATACAGGTGATCAGGGGCGTTGCCAGGAGTTGAAAACATCTGGGGCTTTAGCCCTGAGGTGGGAACAATTCTTTACCTGGGGTTTTGGGGGTTTCTCCCCTGGGAAAATTTTGAATAATTCCACGTGATTTTAACGTATTTTGACAAAGAATGAGCACTCGTCTTCTATTATTGGGTTTCCCAAATTGTTGGTTAAAACCTGTTAAACCCGAAAGTCCCCTTGAGAACGACTTTGCAAACAGTGTGAAACAATGCACTAATCACAAAGAATATGCTGCACATCAAATTAAACAGCAGGACCTGAGCTACAAGGCTGTATAAACCCTTTTTACATGCCCCAAACACAGCTCAAACAACAACTAAATAAATAACAACAAATAAAACTCCATACCCACTCGTCATATTTCAGGCTCTACCACAACGCCACGTTACGCAAAACACACACCATTCATCTCAAATGAAAGCAGAGACGCTGCTCTTTCCACACGTATACGCCAAAGCACTCTACACCATATGTACATAAGGAATGACAATGTTGTTTCGACTGTACCCTGGGGAAGCCATCCCATGCATCTATGGACTCCCCAAGATACACAAGGAAGGTGCACCACTAAGACCTATCATCAGCAGCATTAACTCAGTCACATACAACATCTCCAAACACCTAGCTATGATCCTAGCTACCCTGGTTGGTAACACTCCACACCACATCAAGAACTCTCAGGATTTTTCCAACAAGACCAGAGAGATAACACTGGATGAAACTATGGTATCATATGAAGTCACTTCACTTTTCACTTGCATTCCCACCAAAGAAGCAGTTAAGACAGCAAGGAAACATTTGCCACAAGACAGTGCCCTTTCCAAGATGACCAACTTCACAACAGACCACATTTGTGACCTGCTTGATCTCCATTTGACAACCACCTACTTCAAGTACAGTGAAGGTTTCTACCTAACTGTGCTATGGGCTCACCGGTGTTGCCTATATTGGCCAACCTTTACATGGAAGATGTGGAGAAGAGAGCTCTAACCACCTTCACAGGAACTGCTCCTAGCCACTGGTTCAGATATGTGGATGACACCTGGGTCAAAATTAAAACTGAGGAAGTGAAAGCCTTCACAGAACACATCAATGCAGCGGACCCCAACATCAAATTCACATGAGAGGATGTCAGAGGAGACAGTGAGGAGATTGTGCAGTACACACTGAAGAAGACAGAAGCCTAAACATTGAGGTGTACAGAAAACCCACACACACAGACCAATACCTGCTGTTTGATTCTCACCACCCACTGGAGCACAAGCTGGGAGTCATCAGAACCCTGAGCCATGGGGCCAAAAACGTGCGCACAAGGAACAGGTGAAGGAACACATCAGGGAAGCACTTAAAAACCTTGTGGCTACCCCAAATGGCCTTTTGCAAAAAACCTCAAACAGACCCAGAACAGACAGGGAGGAAGAGACACAAAAAGGAAACAACATTGTAATCCCACATGTTGCAGGAGTATCTGAGAAACTCAGGAGGATCTTCAGCAAACACTACATCCCTGTGCACTTCAAACCCAGTAACACACTGAGGCAGAAGCTTGTCCATCCTAAGGACAAAACACCCAGGCATAAGCAGAGTAATGTTGTGTTTGCAGTTCAGAGCGGCCAGGAATGCACAGATTTTCACATTGGTGAAACAAAACAACCACTCCATAAGTGAGAGTCAGCTCGTCAGGTCAAGACTCAGCTGTCCATTTACATCTAAAGGAGAAGGGACACTCCTTCAAGGACAGCAATGTTCACATCTTGGCCAGAGAAGAAAGATGGTTTGAAAGAGGCATGAAAGAAGCCATCTACATCAAACTGGAAAGACCATCGTCAAGGTGGGTCAATGACTCACATGTGACCTTAACGACTTTGAAACTTAAGGCCAGTTCAGACCAGAGATTCCAGACACAACGAAACGGTTTTAGGACATTGCAGAGAAAAGTTGCAGTGGTCTGAATGACGTTCGATGTTGTATATCGGCTCAGGTCGGCTCATGCAGTTGCAAGGGATTCAACCTGCTCAATCACAGGCAATTCATCGCAGACAGTCTTGAACCTTGTAACCAATCAGCGGCAAGCTCGTGCTTTTTTTGTACAGCTGGGTACCCATTTGGGCAGTACGCATGTTGCACACACACAGTAGTAGGAGTAGTAGCTGACACAGTCAGACATTTTGAAGACAATGCAATACAGTGCAAATAAAAGTTAATGTTAGGGCAGGTCTATTCAATTAGCGGGCCACATGTGGCCCAGAAGCAACTTCTGGGTGGCCCGGGCAGGAATTGGTACCGAATCCCAGTATTAAACAGCCCGTCCTTAATTTACTCAAGACAGTAGTAATAATAATAATAATAATAATAATTAAAGCTGCAAGCAGCTGTGACCGGGCCCTCGCTCTCCCGCGTCTACGCGGGGGGGCAGCAGCGCGCATCACTGAAGCGGTTATGTGAAAACTCAGAGTAAGTTAACCCTGACGTGGTGTGACGTTTCATCTTCCTACTCCAAAAAAACCCCTATGGGAAGGGTATGTTGAAAATTTCAAGGGGGCGCTATAGAGGCATTTTGTCACCCCCCATGGGCGACGCCCCTATCAGATGTATGAGCTCGCCATTTTTGACCTGTGTATCAATTTCCTGTGAATATGATGTCGCTGAAGCCATCAAAAAGCCAAACATATTTGGTGGCGAGGTCAACGTCATAGTAGCCACACCCCTTGACATAGAGAGAAGCTTTTAACAACTTTTGATCAGTATGGTCTCAGGGGCTGAGGCTGTTGAGCAACCAGGGGCTGCGGGGAGACCCAGAGCAGGCATGGATTGGTGGTGTAAATGTGGGGCTTACTGGCCACTTCATTAGGTACACCTGTGCAATCTAATACAAGTCAATACAACAGCTCTGCCACACATTCTACGTTTACAAAG
>NC_065527.1:36521916-36522078 GCF_006386435.1 Epinephelus moara | reverse complement strand
CAGGCATGGATTGGTGGTGTAAATGTGGGGCTTACTGGCCACTTCATTAGGTACACCTGTGCAATCTAATACAAGTCAATACAACAGCTCTGCCACACATTCTACGTTTACAAAGCTTTTACTTTTTCAGCTTTTGTCAGAAAGGTGATTATTCTACTTTAT
>NC_065527.1:36511949-36515003 GCF_006386435.1 Epinephelus moara | reverse complement strand
AATACATGCCCAATAGTTCAAGGTCTTCTGACTCTTTAAAAGTTGACATGGTGTCTCTAGCTCAAAGTATGAGGGACAAGAAGAGGTTGAAAGTCGATGAGTTTTGAAGAGGATTTGAAGATTTTCCAATTTACTTCCATTCACACTAATTAGACTGCCACCAGAGTGCCACCTGTTGGCCGATTTGCACCAAATTTTGCACAAACCCTCATCGGGCCATGGAACACAATCAGCAAAAGTATTGTGGTAATCGGACAGTATTTGGTCAAGATATGAAAGACTGTCTGTTTTGAAAACAATGTGCAGGAATTTGTTGTTTTACATTTTGGGCGTTTTTTGGACAAACAAAATTCTTTTAATAACTTTTTCTCAGGAGGGTCCACAGATGCTTCATGCAAAGTTTGGTGCAAATCAGTCAAATCGCCTAGGAGGAGTTCGAAAAAGTACGTTTTTCATTTGTCGCGATTTAGCGAATGGAAAGTTACCGCGAAAGTGGGCGTGGCTTACACCACACAATTCAGTTGAATTCAGAGAACACGTAAATAGAAGGTTTAACAATGTGCAACATATTATGTGGGAGTTATTAGCCAAAAACGCTTTTGCCACCTGCTTGTCATTTTTGGTGTGTGAGTTACAGGGGTCAGTCTATACCACCCCTATCAATTTTATTTCCATGAGTGTTATGGTATTGGCACAGTGGCAAATATTAAATTAGACGGCCACCAGAGCGCCACCTAGTGGCGGATCGGTAAGTCCTTCATCAGATATCCTCAGGCGTGCATTGACAATAATTATACCAAGTTTAGTGTTAATCCGCCCAACCGATGTTGAGATATAAAATACTTCAATTTAAAGAGTGCCACCTGGTGGTCATCACCTGACATTTTGCACAGAGCCTCAGGGGTTCATGGGGAAGTAGTAAACTGAGTTTCATGTCATTCAGATGCACCAATGTGGAGATATGCAGCACTTCCTGTTTACAACGAAATCTGCAGGAAGTTGTTATTTAATAACTTGAGTATTGTTTGGAACATTAAAATTCTTTTAATAACTTTTTGTGCAAAGTTTCATGCCAATCGGTGAAATTGCCTGGGAGGAGTTCGAAAAAGCAGGTTTGAGACATTTTGCGAATTTGCTAAAAAAAAACGGTAGGTGGAAATGGGCGTGGCCTATATCACAAGATTCAGCACAATTCACTGAACGTGTGGATATAAGGTTTTTGAATGTGCGACAAAGTATATGGGAGTTATGAGCCAAAACGCACTTGATTTTAAACTCCTTGATTATAGCACCACCTAGTGGTGGAAATTCAGGATGACAATAGATTATAAAATTTTTCGCCAGGTGTGACTTATATTCCAAGTTTCATGAGTGACACATGACACATCTGGAGATTCTATGTGCAAAGTTTATGGCAGGTGGCACTTAAAATGTAGGAGGAGTTCGAAAAAGTAGGTTTTGGACATGTGGCGAATTAGCAAAGAGAATGTGCAGCAGAAGTGGGCGGGGCCTGTTTCAGAAAACCCAGCTCTACCCAGGGAACACATGGATATAATGTTTGTGAAAGTGTCATTTAAAATGTGTAAGTTGCAGGCAAAAATGCATTTGCATCCGTTATAGCGCCACCTAGTTGAGTACATGTGCAATTTTTGGTACGGAAGATCTGTGTCCTATTCTATATGTACCCTTAAAATTTCAAAGCCCTCAGCATAATAGTTTGGCTGAAATTAATGTTTGTTGTTTATCTTGTAATAAGCCACGCCCACATTGACCAGTCATGACCATCTTCAAGATATGACCTCAGAATTGGCCCTACATCACACCAACCGAATTTCGTAGAAATCGGTGCAGCCGTTCAAGAGATATAACCTTACCATATTTGTAGCGCGCCCTAGTTGCCAAAATTCGCCAAATTCGGCTCATACCCTCACAGTCTTATGCCAACCAACGATCTCAAATTTGGTGTTAATAGCATTTAGTTTGACAGAGATATCCAACGGTTTGCATTTTTATAGCTAGCTATAGAAGTTTGTTTGTTAATAATTTGCGATTTTTTGACCGAATAAAATTATTTTTGATAAATTCAGATCAGGTCCAGTAGAAGAGTGTATATGTCAAGTTTCACGCAGATTGGACAAAATCCCAAGGAGAAGTTAGAAAAAGTAGGTTTTCCAGTTTTCGCGATTTTGGAAAAAACTTCCTAGGCGCAAGTGGGTGTGGCCTATGGCAAAGTGATTCAGCTCTATTCAGGGAAGCTGGGGATACAAGATTTTTGAATGTGCGACATATGGTGTGGGAGCTATAGGCAAAAACGCATTGGCCTAGGTTATAGCGCCCCCTGCAGGCAGATATACATAGTTTTTTGCGTCTGAGATACGTGCAGGGGTCTGGACCACCCCTCCAAATTGCACCGCCCTCCCTTGCACGGTTTAGCCTGCAGCACCACTTTTACCTACGGAAGAATAAAAATAAAAATCTTTACAAAAACAATTGGGTTCCTAGCACCGCTGGTCCTAGGAAACGCGTATGCAAGCAGCCCCTCGGGCTTGGCCCCATAATAATAATCATTCGAAAAACAATAGGGACCTCGCAGGTCTCCTGCTCAGGCCCTAATAAACAGCGTGATTACAATAGGGTCCTCACGGACGACTTCGTCGTCACTCGGGCCCTAATAATAAACAGCGCGATTACAATAGGGTCCTCACGGACAACTTTGTCGTCGCTCGGGCCCTAATTAAAGCTGCAAGCAGCTGTGACCGGGCCCTCGCTCTCCCACGCCCCCGCGGGGGGCCAGCAGCACGCATCACTGAAGCAGTTATGTGCAAACTCAGAGTAAGTTAACCCTGACATGGTGTGACATTTCATCTTCGTACTCCAAGAAAACCCCTATGGAGAGGGGTTTTTGAAAATTTCAAGGGGGACTATAGAGGCATTTTGTCCCCCCCCACGGCCCTATCAGATGTAAGAGCTCGCCATTCTTGACCTGTGTATCAATTTCGTGAGGATATGAGGTCGCTGAAGCCATCAAAAAGCCAACTGATTTGGTGGCGAGGG
>NC_065527.1:36502661-36511370 GCF_006386435.1 Epinephelus moara | reverse complement strand
GGAGAAAATCAATAGAGAAGAACAGGTGTGAATTTGGACGCACTATGCGTCGTTCGAGCCCATAGGGTAGGGGGGATCAAAATAAAATAAAAAAATAAAATAAAAATCAACCAGCCACCCTCCTCCCCCCCTGACAAGTAATGAACAGTCCCTAAATTGCGGTGATGTTTGTGAGCCGTTACTGACACAAAGACAGAAATGTGAATAGCTCGTTTCTCCTCTGACACGCCACATACCTGCGTGCCGCCACTGCTCGGTTGTCCAGGTACTACTGGGCAGTCATGACACCAACGAAAGAGGAAATTACTGGACCTGGAGACGGGCTTGTGTGTCGCCGGTAAGCCGTTATCTTGCGTTTGTCAGCTGCTCTCATGTTCCCTCCTTTTGTGAAGGTCTTGTTGCCGTCCTCTGCATACCAGGCGTCATATGGCTGGCGGCGTATTCCCCGTTGTATTCCCCCGACATTTGTTCGGAATATTTCAAAACTTCTAGCTTTAAATTAACACTGAAGTTGCGTCTTGTCGCCATCTTATCTGTTTACAATCAGCTGAGAGTGCGCATGTGCCTGGGTGAATGTTGATGTGTGTGTGTGTGGATGTGCATCTCTGTCTCTGTGGATGTGTGTAATCCGGGTTTAGCGCTCTATATTAATGCCAAAAACGTCACATAAACACCACCTGTTTATAAAAGAGGCCGGCCTTTATTTATTAAATGTTTTTTTAAGAGGTCGGCTGCTAATAGGGCCCGGTAATGTTAACATTACAGCAGAGAGATGCTGAGCACAATTACACAACGATCACTTACCACGTCTGCTCGATTTGTGATACCGACAGATGATAAGACAGTATCTTTCAAGAAAAGCGTTTGAACCATTCCTGAGCTTCTGCGCTCCATCCTTTCACTGTAGTCTTCTTAAACAAACATTTTCCGGACCGTTTCCACAGGCGTGTTGGGATCGATGTCCAGCACATAGTCATTGTTTCATCCTGTCCGTATACGTCACTCTGCTCCACGTCTTCGGCTTGTTACGGCAACCTTTTACAATACGTGTAAATATATGTGTAAACCATGATTAACAACAGCACTCTGTAAACTTTTCTCAAACTTTCTGCTGCGTTCAGCTGACGATTCCGCAAATGCAAGGCTGCAAGCAATAACTACAGCACTGTCTCAGGTACGAACTGTGTCACTCCACCCAGTGGTTTACTGAAGAAAGTAGTTCCGAGTATTTGCTTCATGTGTCGTAATGTTACTTAATTATACATTATTATTTCATAGCGTGGGGAATGCGCAAGCCGTGTGTTTTCCACTAGAGCGTTTTGAAGTCATTGGATGGTGTAATTGATTAGTTTTGAGGGAGAGAGGGGGCTGTATCACCTCCATTTCAGCTGGCAGCTCTGTCCCACCGATCTAAAAACAGCAGGCACTGAAATTTAAAGGTATCAGAATCAAGAGCTTGCCATTCTTGACCTGTGTATCAATTTTCATAAGGATATGACGTCGCTGAAGCCATCAAAAAGCCAAATGTATTTGATGGCGAGGGCGGCGCCATAGCGGCCACGCCCCTTGACATAGATAAAAGCTTTTAATAACTTTTGATCAGCATGGTCTCAGGGTGATCTGTACCTAATCTGAAGTTGACTGGACAAAATCTGTAGGAGGAGTTTGTAAAAATACAAGGTGTCGAAATCACAAAAAATGAAAAGTTTAAATCAAAATGGCCGACTTCCTGTTTGGAGTAGACCATTGGTGGCAGGAACTTTTTTGTGCGTCTGGGTGACATACACATATGTACCAATTTTCATCTTCCTACTCCAAAAAAACAACTATGGGGAGGGTTTTTTGAAAATTTCAAGGGGGCGCTATAGAGGCATTTTGTCCCCCCCATGGGTGACGCCCCTATTGACCTGTGTATCAATTTTCATGAGAATATGAGATCGTTGAAGCCATCAAAAAGTCAAACGTATTTGCTGGCGAGGGATCGATAGTCGCCACGCTGCCACATGGACACCATTAGATGTAGCTTCACAGCGTTCATAAGGGAGCTTCACCAACTTGTTCTGCATGCATCAGAAGTGGAATGAAGTTGATGCGGTCAAGTTTGTGTCATCAGTACACGTTAAAGTAAAAACTGGTCACTTCCTGTTACCACTGGGGGGCGCTTTGAGTAAGGTGGGATATTAATATATCTGGCCGTTCAGGGTGGAGCCATTATCATGTCCAGCAAGTTTGAAGCTGCTGAGATCAAGTATGTGGGCGTGAGGGTTGTTCCAAATTTGATGGCGAGAAAACAAAAAATCGCCAAAGTTTGTCACACCCTAGCGGTCACGCCCCTTCACATAGAGTAAAGCTTTTAATAACTTTTGATCAGCATGTTCTCAGGATGATCTGTAACCAATTTGAAGTCGATCAGACAAAATCCCTACGAGGAGTTTGTTCAAACATGTCAAAAATTCAAATCAAAATGGCCGACTTCCTGTTGGGTTTACGGCATGGGTCCAAGTAGGTGACACCCACAGGCAGGGCTCGAGGCACAAAATTTCCTAGGGGGCGCTATGTCGCCATTTGGCCCCGTCCACATACAACACTGCCGAAATATCAAATTTTTCGCCAGACCAAACGCGTGTGCCAAATTTGGTGCGTTTTTTAATTTGGGAAAGGGGCCAAATTGGGGATTAAAGGTTTGTAAGAATAATAATAATAAATAAATAATAATAAACAGCGCGATTACAATAGGGTCCTCACGGACGACTTCGTCATCGCTCGGGCCCTAATAAATAATAATAAACAGCGCGATTACAATAGGGTCCTCATGGATGACTTCGTCGTCGCTCGGGCCCTAATAACAATAATAATAATAATAATAAGCTCCGCTGTTATCGGCTTTGGTTTCATGTATCATCATGAAGCAGCCTCTCACCTGCTCTCTGCTTGTCAGGGCTGACCTCTTCACAGCACACACACACACACACACACACACACACACACACATGAACACAACAGAGTGAAGTCAGACAACAGCAGAGAGGCCGCGGAGCAGATGAAGGGACGACAACTACGTTTGTTACTGTGAGTAAGTGCTATAAAACCTGTAAAAAAAAACAACAACAATTTTTATCAATACATGTGTTCAGTATGTAGAAAGAAATATTTCAATTTTCTCTGTCCACTGTCTCTCATTCACCGCTCTTATGGTTAACAGTGGTGGTTTACACAAACATATCGCACTAGCGGGGCTAACTAAAATGAAAGCTTTTCTGTATGTAGTCCAACACTTTATCTGAAAATGTAGCTGAGGCAGCTGACCTGCAGACAGTGAGTCTCCTCAGTAGACGGGGAACAGAGAGCAGGATGAATGACTGATACTGATGTTTGTGTTCTTCATGCTTAGATAATGTTGCTTGCTTTTTTTCACTTAGTATTGTGATGTCATGAGGATTATTTATTTTATTGACATGTTAGAGTTGTTTCCAGGGAGATAATATTGACTTTCTATTGGTCCTCTACCAGAGGCCTGGGAGTTTGAGGGTTCTGCGCAGTATCTTAGCTGTTCCTAGGACTGCACACTTCTGGACTTAGGTTTCAGATGTTGTTCCTGAAATCTGCCGGAGCCACTCTCCTAGTTTGGGGGTCACTGCCCCGAGTGCTCCTACTACCAGGGGGACCACGTCAACTCTCCACCTTTTCGTGTTCCTTCTTTCTGATGTTGCTGTCAGCTGGTATCGCCACATCTATCACCACTGCCTTCTTCTGGTGTTTGTCAACCACCACTATATCCGGTTGGTTAGTCAGCAGCTGTTTGTCAGTCTGGAAGCTGAAGTCCCACATGATCTTAGCCCTGTTGTTCTCAAACACCTTTGGTGGTGTGTCCCATCGGGATTTGGGTACTTCGAGTCCATACTGGGTACAGATGTTCCTGTACACTATCCCAGCCACTTGGTTGTGCCTCTCCATGTATGCTGATCCTGCTTGCATCTTACATCCTGCCACTATGTGCTGGACTGTCTCAGGGACATCTTTGCATAGCCTGCACCTTGGGTCTGATCTGCTGTGGTAGACCCTTGCCTCTATGGCCCTAGTGCTCAGGGCCTGTTCTTGTGCTGCGCTGATTAGTGCCTCCGTGCTGTCTGTCAGTCCAGCATTCTCCAGCCACTGGTAGGTCTTCTCTGTCAGTCCAGCATTCTCCAGCCACTGGTAGGTCTTCTTGATATCAGCCACTTCCTCTATCTGAAGGTGGAATGCACAATGTAGGGGATTGTCCCTCTATGTTATTTGCTCCTCCACCTCTTTGCCCTCATCAGGTTTCTGATGTCTGAGGCATTCACTTAGCAGCTCATCCTTTGGGGCTATCTCCTTGATGTAATCCTGGATTCTGGATGTTTTATCCTGGATAGTGGCTCTGATGCTCACTAGTCCTCGGCCTCCCTCTTTCCACTTTGTGTATAGCCACAGGGTGCTGGACTTGCGGTGGAACCCTCCATGCATGGTGAGGAGCTTTCTTGTCTTGATATCTGTGGCTTCTATCTCCTCCTTTGGCCAGCTTATGATCCCAGCTGGGTATCTGATGTTTATGGCTCGGACCTTGTTCTGACCATTCAGCTGACTTCTTAGGACTTGCATTACTCTCTGGAAATATTTAGTTGTTGACGACTTCCTTGCAGCCTCCTCATGATTTCCATTAGCCTGCGGGTCAACTAGTCATTGGGCATCAGTGTTGTGTGATGTTTCTCTTTTCCATATGCCCTTCCAGTATGTTTCCATCTGAGCTCTTTGTGGGTCTGATCTGCTGTTATTTCCCTGTCACTGAGAGAACACATTGACTGGTTCAGTGGAGAACACCCTGTTAATTCTCCTGGTTTCTACTTCTTTGGTGTATCTCTTCAGCCAGGTGGCCAGAGCTGCCAGTCTTTGTTTGGCAGTTTTGAGTGCCTCAGGAATGGAGAGCTTATTGTATTTCTTTGGTACCCCTTTATTCACCACGTTACCTCTGTGTAGCTCTGCTAGTTGGCTAACTTCTCTCAATGTTGCCTTTATCTTGGCCTCCAACCGTCTCTTTCATGGAGGGTACTGATTGTTATGTACCATGTCCATCTTGTATCCAAGCATCTTCAGGATTAATGTTGCTGTACTGTGAATCAGCATGTTGGTCTCAGTGATGGTCCTTGTAGGGATGGTATTTAGGGCAGCATTCACATCTTTTAGCAGATCATCTGAAGGTACATGGCAACTCAGCTTTGGGATACATCGGAGGCTCCAGGTTTCCAGTTTGCTCATGCTCTTCCTTCTCAGGTCAGCTGCTCTTTCATTCTCTTTCACTGGGGCTTGGTACCCAATCTCGCATTGTGGGGGGGGGGTGATGACATCCAGGCCTGGTGCTAGGACGAAGTTACTGAGGGGGCGGTCAAAAATGATGAGGGTGCAAATCTTTATTATGCAACATAGGTTCACAGTGAGTTATAAAGAGCGCGCAGCCGTGCATAATTGTCGCACGTAATGACAGCTCATCGCCGGTGAAACACAATAAACTGCACGTCTCCTTTCATGTTTGTCTCATGACAGATGGAGCTTACAGACAGACAGACAGGTGGAGCAAGTGGCAAATTGGTATGAAAGCTGGTTCAGGGCATATTCGTCCATTTATGAATAAATATGGAGTGGAAACACTCATGCATGTGCACCAAGTTCTTACATTAATTGAGAGGCTTTACAAATATGTCGAAAATAATGTGTATATTTCTGGCTTTCTGCGTACACATTTTTATCATGTCATGAATCTACACAGTTTTTCCACTAGCCTATCTGTCATTCAAAGCTGGATGTCCCCGATTTCAAAACTCATTCATCATCAATCATCCTGCTATGTCTGGATGCATGTCTGACATATCCAGCAGAAAAAAACGTGTGTGACATAGAACATAGAAAAATAAACCAGCTACATTCTGTCTTACCTTTCCCCAGTAGAGTTGCAGCCTTCTTGTTTTTCTGTGGAACTTTCTGAGTAAGCGACCCTTCCAGTCTTCTTCCCGAAATCGTCTTGTAAGATCCCCTTCAAATGCCAGTTGAATCAAGTGCGCTTTTCTCGGATGTAGCATGCTTCGTCTGTGCTGACTGAAGACGTTGGTTAGCGTTGAAAATGTATTTTCGCACGTCACTGAGGATGCCCCAAAAGTCAACCCATGTTTCAGTGCAGTAAGCACACTTGGCATGGCAGTGAGAGGCCCAGAGTAGTGCTGCAGGACGGCAGCAGGGGTCCATTTGACTTCAGTAGATCCGGCCATTTCAGTCTCTAAAAAATGTAGCGCGACGGAAAACTCAGATTCAACCAAAGTTGTGTTGGTGAGATCCAGCAGCGATTTCACCTTCTGTCCATCCAAAAAGTGAGGACTTTCTGGGTCAAGGGCACACATTGCCTCAACCAGCTGGCTGTTCCATTCACTACATTTTGCGTTCATCTCCCCAGTGACACTGTCCAGCGTGCTGAAGAAGAGCCGCTTGCACTCTGTCTCATTTCCACACTCCTGCTGCTCCTGGCCTACAGTGCTCTCCACCACGTACTGCTGCAGATGTCTAGGGACTTGGCACATCCTCTTACTTGGCGGAGGAGCTGCTGTTTCTGATGCGTCGTCGTGGGGGCCAGTCGCACACTTTGCCCAAATGGCTTGGAACTCTGAGTCAGCTGGAGCTTCTCCACGCAATCCAACGCACTTCTCACAACCTTCACTCCAGTGTAGAGGTCTGTCTTTTTATCCTGCAACACTTTGTTTGGAGGCTCAAGGAGGGACAGGATTTTGTGGACCATGACTGCAGTAAATCTGAAGTGTGTCTTGTATTGCTTTTAGGAGCCCTGTTGCCTCTATTTTCAGTTCCATTACATGATGGCCACTGCTGTCAAATTCCACGAGGAACAGCACAATAGTGTCATAACTGTTAACAATGACCGACACGGTAGCCAGGTGACCGGTCCATCTTTGGTCCAGTAGCCTCTTCAGATGCTCTCCTCTTCAGACGGCCACGGTTGGCTTTCTCAGAAACCGGTAAAGCATATCACACACGTCAAAAAAGGCTTGCAGTGCATTCTCAGCTGACATCGCGTGGATAATCACCAGATGTAGTTGATGGTTGAAGCAGTGCACATATGGGACTTCTCGGTTAACTTTTTCCTGTATTATTTTCTGTACACCTTTTTTTACCGGACATCACGCTTGCACCATCATAGCATTGGCTGAGAATCTTTTCTGTGCCCAGACCTGCTTTTCCCAACTCGGAAAGGACCAGGTTTGTCAGACTTGATGTATCACAGTGCTTTGTAGTGGCCATGACCAGCAGCCTTTCACGCGTGTCATTATCCATGTCTATATAACGGAGGACAATTGACACATTCTCACAGCCAGTTGGATCCTTCGTCCCATCCACTATCAGCGTATACCAGCTATCTCCTATTTCTTGGACTATTTCACTTGTCACTATTTCACTCATAAGAGCAATTATTTCGTTCTGAATTTCGTGTGACGTGTAGGTGGCATTTTTGGGGATTGTGCTAAATACCTGGGCGAGAGCATTGTCTTTCCTGAGGGTGTACTCCATCATAGACAAAAATAGTCCACTTTCCCCCTCCTGTCTTGACCCCAAAGAGTCCAGCGTCCCCCTCAGCGGTTGCTGGTGTGTAACGAGGAGCTCAATGATATCCACTATGGCACTCAGATACAAGCGATTCCTTGCCAGTTGTCCCTCATTGACAAGTGTGGTGACCTCTGTGCCAGCGGCAATATGAGCACAGTACTGTTTCCAGAGAGCACTGCATTTCAAATGTTCCTTGCTGGATGCATGTCTTGCAAAACCCTTGGTACTTTCCGTTGCAGATTTCCAGTTAGAGAATCCGGTTTCGGTGAAGGCTTTGTCAGCATTTGCACTAGATCCAATGCTAAATTTCCGACATGGAAAGCAAAAGGCGGCATCAGCAGCGACTGAATATTCCAGCCAATCCCTTCCATTAAACCAGCTTTTGCTAAAAGAGCGTTGGGTCTTATTAAATACCCGGTTGGGGTAGGCCTTCAGGTGCACCTGGGCTGGCTCATCTGTCCCAAGATCAACAGGAGCAGCTGGAGTTCACTGCTGCTGGAGCCTCTGGCCTCGGCTGCAGTCTCTTCTGTAGTGTTTTGTTTTTTGTTTTTTTTACAAAACCATGTTCTTATATCCATCTTTGGCTTTTGGGCAAAGTAGCTAAGCTGACAAAAGTGTAAAAACAACACGCATCTTACCCCATGTGAGGGTGGGTGCTGTACCAAAAAAGTTAACATGTAAAAAACAAGTAAAGTCCGCACACAAAAAGCTCCAATCAAGTGTGATTTATTTAAAGCATGACGTTTCGAGCCATGTCGGCTCTTCCTCAGATGCTTACATGATCGAAGTTGTCGTGTTACCAAAGCAATTAGAGATAAAACACTCCTAACATAACGTTATATCTCACAGATAACCTATATCTCANCATGAATGAATGTGTAGAGAGACGCCATCTTTAAAGGTCCCAAACCCTGGTCATGTGACCTGGCACACCAGACATGCGTTATCACCAATAAAACATATCAAAAATAGTTATCAGCCACAATAGTTATCACAGAAAATACACATGTATACATATATACATACATCTAAACACAATTTTTTATGTTCCCCAGAAGGACTCAGGCTGTAAAGGCTGTCATGTTACAT
>NC_065527.1:36488389-36499241 GCF_006386435.1 Epinephelus moara | reverse complement strand
AGTCTTAAAACCCATTTTTACTCCTTGGCTTTTAACCCAGCATGAGACTCTGCTCTTGTTTTACTGTTTTATTGTTTTTATTGTTTGTCTTATGTTTTTATTTTTGTACAGCACTTTGTTTCAGCTGTGGTTGTTTTTAAAGTGCTCTATAAATAAAGTTGAGTTGAGTTGAGTTGAGTTTTATGTAACATGACGGCCTTTACAGCCTGAGTCCTTCTGGGGAACATAAAAAAATGTGTTTAGATGTATGTATATATGTATACATGTGTATTTTCTGTGATAACTATTGTGGCTGATAACTATTTTTGATATGTTTTATTGGTGATAACGCATGTCTGGTGTGCCAGGTCACATGACCAGGGTTTGGGACCTTTTTGGAGCTTTTTGGTGTGCAGACTTTACTTGTTTTTTACAAAGTAGCTAAGCTAACCAAACAACTATTTAGCAAGCAAGCTATCTTAAATCACATACTACTGTGCACCGTGAGGCCAAACCTAATACAACGCGCAACAAATGGTGCTGTCCATGGTTCTGAAATTAGAGCAAATAACAGGGGGTTATGGTGTTTCACTCTCCTCTCAAACACCATAACCCTATGTTAAAAAACAAAACAAAAATACTGATCGGTTGGACCAGTATTTTAGTTTTTTTTTTTGCAGATTTACTATGGTAAACAAAACTTAAACTGAGGGGGCAAAAAATCAAACTGAGGGGGCAGTGCCCCCTCTCGCCCCCTCGTGGTGCTGGGTCCGATGACATCCCCCCTGATCTGTCATCCTGGCTCCCCCTTGCCGTAGCATTGTTGTAGTATTTCATTGATCTCTAGTTGTGATAGTAGTTTATGTAGTAGGTTATGGATGTTGGAACTCTGTGCTACCAGATGTTTCTTTGTCAGTCAATCAATCAATCAATCAATTTTATTTATAAAGCCCGATATCACAAATCACAATTTGCCTCACAGGGCTTTACAGCATATGACATCCCTCTGTCCTTAGGACCCTCACAGCAGCTAAGGAAGAACTCCCCCCAAAAAAACCTTTATGGGGGAAAAAATGGTAGAAACCTTAGGAAGAACGACTGAGGAGGGATCAATCTTCCAGGACGGACGGACGTGCAATAGGTGTCATACAGAACAGATCAACATGATAAATTAACACTAATTCGTACGACACAATGAGACAGAAAGAGAGACAGAGACAGAGAGAGATGCAGGACAGATGGTAATAATAGTAGCTTACAACAACATTAATTAGCGACCTCGGCTGAAGGCAGAGGACCATATTGTTTTTGGTGCGTTTATTATTATTATTAGGGACCTCGGCCGAAGGCAGATGACCCTATTGTTTCTGGTACGTTTATTCTTTATGCTTTAGTCTTTCTCCCACCTTCTCCTAAAACCCAAATTTGACCCCCGAAACATGCTCAGAAAAAATTGGCACGCATGTCAAGACTGCCAAAAAATTTGATAAAATGAAAAAAATTAACAACCAAAAGTGCCATTTTTACAACACAAACGCTTAATTAAACAGCATATATGAGGACAAATTGAGGACAAATAACTTTGTTTACCATTCACAATGTGCGCAGCCATCTTCGTCGTGACATCAATTCTACCGACTCGGTCTACCTGGACCTTGCCCGTGTTTGATGACGAGACCTCCGGGTAGAACGGGTGTTCTTTTGTACCGGAAACCGTATCAATCCCGGTTCCGGCTACCAATACAATGCAGCAGAATGTCGTAGGAAGATCAAACCAAAATTGACTTGTTCGTCTCTTCGAGACCTACAAATTACATGCTGACACCCCTGACCTAAATCCAACAGGAAGTGAGCTATTTGCCCTTTCTAGGTAAGATTTAGCATCAAAAATGCTCTTTTTTCAAAAAATATCTTCTCCTACATTGTTTATCGTATCGGCTTCAAACTTGCACACATCCCAGGCCAACTCCTGCTGAACAGATTGTTTGTATAACTTTGTCATTACTTGAACGGTTTGCATTTCATGTCCTCTTACAGGTGAGGTGCCACAAAACCTCTTGACAATTTTTCGAAAGAAAAGCTGACAGCCAATACATTTTAAATGGCCACTACGGCCAGTAGGAATGTCGTAGAAAGATCAAACCAAGACTGGCTTGTTCGTCTCATTGAGACCTACAAATCACGTGCTGACCTAAATCCAACAGGAAGTGAGCTATTTGCCCTTTCAAAGTAAGATGCTGTTTTTCCAAAATACTCTTTTTCAAAAAATATCTCCCTCACACTGTTTATCGTATTGGCTTCAAACTTGCACACTTGCCAGGCCACCTCCTGCTGAACAATACCATTGAATAACTTTGTCATTACTCCAGCGGTTTGGATTTTATGGCCTCTTAAAGGTGACATGCCACAAAACCTCCTGATGATTTTCAAAGAAAAGATGAGGGCCAACACATCTTAAACTTGTGACCAAGATTGCATTATTGACTCCACAAACATAAAACCTACATGGCTGCGTTCGGGACAAGTGTATCTCTCTGCTGGTATGCTCAGATTGACGATTGGACCCACGATTTCAGAATAAAAGGGAGGAGTTCAAGACATTTTAAAGCCATCTCAATATGCCTGCACTGTGAACAACCTGAGGCTTAGCACTACTAAGACCAAAGAGATGGTCACTGACTTCAGGAAGCAGACCATGCTCCTCTGGACATTAACGGGGCACATGGGGAGAGGGTGGCCTCCTTTAAGTTTCTGGGGACCTGTATCATTGTCATTGCCAACTCTCGGTGCCTCAGCAGAGCAAAGAAAATATCAGAGGACCCCTGCCACCCTGGACAGCATCTGTTTAGCCTGCTGCCCTCAGAAAGGAAGTACAGGGGCTTAAAATGCATCTTATTATGCTTTTGTGCATTGGTAGCTCTTTTTGATTCTGTTTCTGCATTATGTTGAGGGGGGCTATGTGTATGTATATATATACTGTATATATATATATATATAGCCCCCCTCAACATAATGCAGAAACATAATAAAAAAGAGCTATCAATGCACAAAAGCATAATAAGATGCTAGTAGAGAGGTAGAGTGTGTTATTAGTTACTGTTAATGCCACTTTTATATATATATATATATATATATATATATATAAGTCTATATCTATATACTGTATATAGATATAGACTATAATGCAGAAACAGAATACAAAAGAGCTATCAATGCACAAAAGCATAATAAGTGGCATTAACAGTAACTAATAACACACTCTACCTCTCTACTAGCATCTCCCTCTCTCCCTCTCCCCCCTCTTCTAGGTCAGATACACAGGATATAGTTTTATACAGTCCATGGCAGCAACAGTCATGTTTACAACAACAAAGTCACTACAGAAACTCAATAATATCTCACTGGAAAGAAATCTAACATGTCAATAAAATAGATATTCCTGGGGCGTCGGTGGCTTAGTGGTAGAGCAGGCGCCCCATGTACAAGGCTGTTGCCGCAGCAGCCCGGGTTCGACTCCAGCCTGTGGCCCTTTGCTGCATGTCACTCCCTCTCTCTCCCCTTTTCACACTTGTCTGTCCTATCCATTAAAGGCTACAAAGGCCCCAAAAAATATCTTAAAAAAAAAAAATAGATATTCCTCCTGACATCACAATACTGAGTGACGTTGTCTAAGCATGAAAAACACATCTGCATCAGTCATTCATCCTGCTTTCTGTCCCCCGTCTACTGAGGAGACTCATTGTCTGCAGGTCAGCTGCCTCAGCTACATTTTCAGATAAAGTGTTGGACTACTTACAGAAAAGCTTTCATTTTAGTTAGCCCCGCTCGCGCGATATGTTTGTGGTAACCACCATTGTAAACCATAAGAGCGGTGAATGAGAGACTGTGGACAGAGAAAACTGAAATATTTCTTTCTACATACTGAACACATGTATTGATAAAAATATTGTTGTTGTTTTTTTACTGGCAAAAGTTTTATAGCACTTACTCACAGTACTCACTGTCTGCAGGTCGGCTACCTCAGCTACCTTTTCAGATAAAGTGTTAGACTACATACAGACAGATTTCATTTTAATTTGTCTTTAAGAGTTTGCTGTTAGCTCCACTAGCGCAATGTGCTTGTATAGACCCCGATCATAAAGCATAATAGCGGACAGAGCAGATTGAAATATCGCTTTCTACATGCTGAACACATGTATTGATAAATTATTATTTATTTATTTTTACTGGTGAAGGTTTTATAGCACTTACTCACAGTAACAAGCCTAGTTGTCATCAGCTAGAGTAATCTTAAAGATATATTCCCTTCATCTGCACCGTGGCCTCTCTGCTGTTATCTGACTTCACTCTGTTGTGTTCATATGAGTGTGTGTGTGTGTGTGTGTGTGTGTGTGTGTGTGTGTGCGTGCGCTGTGAGGAGGGTCAGCCCTGACATGCAACACCTGTGAGCATTGGCCCTGCTACAGTGGTCAGTGGTCGGTTAGTGTCTGCTCCAAAAATCAGCTTGCCACGTTTGACTGATCTGGATAGGGCCCGTGCGATAGGGCAACTTCAAGCTGGTGTTCTGCAAAACCAAGTTGCGGCCTTATTTGGAGTGAGCCCTTGTACCATATGCAAACTGAAGGCCAAGTTCCATATAAGACAGGCCGTGAAGTGGGCGTCCCAAGAAGAAGGCACCCCAAGAAGATTGTTTCCTCATCCTGTCAGCACTTAGGAACCCGAGACATTCTTCTACAGATTTGCAGACAAGGTTTGCAGGACTATATGGCAGATGGCTCTCTGCCCAGACAATCCGGAACAGACTGCACGCAACCAATCTATCTCATAGGGCCGCCAGGAGGCCTGCCATGACTGCCCTTCACCATCAGGTCCATTTGCGCTGGTGTCGGCAACACGTGCACTGGAACTTGAACATGTGGAGGAACATTATGTATAGCAATGAATCCAGATTCTGCCTATGGCAGTTGGATCATAGGGTCAAAGTTTGGAAAAGACACAGAGAACGCTTTTCTGATTGCTGCACCGATAGTATCTTTTGGTGGAGACAGTGTGATGGTGTGGGCCGGCATCTCCCTCACTGGAAAAATGTGGCTTGTCATCATTGGATGCAATCTCAATGCAGAGATATATCGAGATGAAATTCTGCAACCAGTGGCAATCCCATATTTCCAGTCTGGGACTGAACTCTATCCTCCAAGATGACAACGCTCACGCCCACAGAGCAGGGTTTATCACAGACTACCTCCAGAATTTGGGAGTGGAGAGGATGGAATGGCCTGCCGGCAGTCCTAAACTCAACCCCACTGAACACTTGTGGGATCAGCTTGGGTGTGCTGTTCGTGCCAGAGCAACCAACACAACCATGTTGGCTGTCACAAATGCAGGGATGCCATCCCACAGCAGTGTATGACCAGGCTGGTGAACAGCATGAGGGGGAGGTGCCAGGCTGTTGCGGCTGTGCATGGTTCTTCCACACAATGCTGAGGCTCCTGTTTGTTAAATGAATAAATTGTTAAATTGCCAATATGTCTTGTTTCTTCAGACTTCAATCATCCAATCCACCAAACAACACCAAACAAGAGTCAACAGCAAAAAAAGAAGCTGCTTGGCACTGGTAGAGAGGATTTGGCAAATTTTTCATGGGCGCAACCCACATACTCAGCTCTGCTGCTCATCCCACAAATGCATGTTCCTTACAAATATGGCACCATTTAAAACGGAAATACACAGACTTTCCAAAGGTATAAGATTTATTGCCAAGAAGCATTGTTACAACAAAGGAATAATCTACCAAACACAAATTTCCTTACTTTTTGTGCTTCGTTTATTTATTTTAACCATGACTGTGGATCTTTACTGATGAACTGCCCAGACTGTTTCCGTTTTTCATTCATAACATACAAATTTAATTGTTTTCCACCTGCATGTATGACATAGTACGAGACAGTATATGCAAGAGCTACAGAAGGAAGAGGGTAAGATTTATTTTTTTATTATTCATTTATTTTATTTTAATTTTATTAATAATAATAATAATAATAATAGATTTTATTTGTAATGTACTTTACATCCTTGGATCTCAAAGTGCTACAGGTTAAAAGCATAATAAGAACATATGAAAAAACAAAACAAAAAAAACACACTATAATTAGCTCAAATTAACAGTCAAAGGCCTTTTTGAATAAAAAAGTTTTCAGGCCTTCTTTAAAAGAATCCAGGCTCTGTACAGACCTCAGCTGGAGAGGGAGGTTGTTCCACAAACGTGGTGCGGCCGAGCAGAAGGCTCGGTCTCCCATGGTGCAGAGCTTGGTGCTGGGGACGCGATTAGATCTTGTACGTTGGGGGGTGCGTGTCCATTGATGCATTTGTGGGTGAGCAGCAGAATTTTGTAATTGATCCGGGATGAGACAGGGAGCCAGTGTAGTGAGTGTAGAATGGGGGTTATGTGCTCGTGTTTACGGACTCTCATCAGGACCCTGGCAGCGCTGTTCTGAATGTATTGCAGTTTCTGAATGTTCTTGCCAGGAATCCCGAGAGAGTCTGTTGCAGTAGTCCAGTCTCAAGGAGATAAAGGCATGGACTAGCTTCTCTGCACCTGGGAGGGTTAAAGTGGGGCGGAGTCTGGAGATGTTGCGAAGATGATAGAATGAGGTCTTGCACAGGTGTTTTATATGGTCATTGAAGGTCAAGTGGGGGTCAAACCGAACCCCTAGATTAACTGAGGAGGAGAGAGGGATGAGCTGGCCGTCGAAGGTAAGTTGGGATATGGGTGAAGCCTGAACCTGGTGTGGGGTGCCAATGAGAAGTGCCTTTGTTTTATTGCTGTTCAGTTGGAGAAAGTTATTGTTCATCTATGCCTTTATCTCCTCGAGACAGGTGGTGAGGGATGACAGGGCTGCAGAGGGGCTTGGGGCAGTTTTGATGTAGAGTTGTGTGTCATCAGCATAACAATGGAAGGACATCCCATGTCTGCTGATGACACGACCGAGGGGGAGCATGTAGGTGATGAAAAGGAGGGGCCAAGAACTGACCCCTGCGGAACACCACAGATGACAGGGAGCAGCCTGGACTTGCATCCTCCCAGCAAGACATATTCCTTCCTGTCTGAGAGGTAGGACTGAAACCACTGCAGTGCACGGTCAGACAGTCCAATGGTGTTCTGAAGGCGCTCCAGGAGAATGGTATGATCTAAGGTGCAGGTGGACGGTTTCATTCCTTTGAGGGTTTCCTCGATGTGGCTCTGCTGAACCTCAGAGAAGCATGGGAGGGATGGCAACCTCCCCATCGAGGGGTTGGAGGCAGGGGCAAACAGAGAGGAGGAGCTGGGCATCAGAGAGCGGATGTTGTCAACTTTGGATCTGAAGAAGTTAATGAAATTGTTGCATCACTCATCTGTAGCTTGAGTGGAGGAAGATGATTGTGGTTTCAGGAGATTATTTATTGTAGAGAAAAGCCTCTTAGAGTTGCCAGTGTTATTATTGATTAGGTTGGAGTAGAATTGTGACTGAGCATCTTTGAGGGTCTTGGAGTAGGCTCTTTGATGTTCACAGAAGGCCAGTTTGTGAACCAGGGGGCAGAGCATTCAAAGCTGACCTCACGTGTCTTGACAGGTGAAGTGACAAAAATCGGTGCCTGGAATTGGGCCTGACGGCTCCCGATCCTGTCCTCCTTGTTTCTTCTAAAATGTCCTCTGTTGTCAATTCAGTATCTTAGGTTCGGCTGGCAGGTACTTAAAAAAGCACTGGAGATAGGCAGAATCTGATGCAATCGAGTTTATTGTGTTCACAGACAAACTCATGAGTCAGCCTCCGGAGGACGACTGACTTCTGCTTTGGCTTATATGCTGGTGGAGGTCGAAGAGATCTCCNGTATAAATGCAGTATTAGTTTTTGTAGAAGTCTACACACTAACATGGTTATATAACTATTTGTATCTGATGAGGGTTTTGACTTTTACACTACACAGGGGCATGAAGGTCAAGAACATTGCTCAGGGATGTATTTTAGTGCTCCACTAGTACATCCATAGTTGCAGAGGCTGGGCAGATACGTTGGAGGTCTGTGGTCATGTCAACTGAGTTGATGCATTTCAAATTCCTGAAGGACATTTGACGCTTAGGTCTAGTGGAGGGCAGCAGAAATGTCAAGTCCATTGAGACCACCATGTGGTTGGACACCCCAGATCATAGACCTCTAGGCTCTTGATGGGGGCTGAGTCAGTGATGACCAGATCTAGGGTGTGGCCCCTGTTGTGGGTGGGGACCTCGACATGTTGCTGCAGACCAAGACATTCAAGCAGACTCAGAAACTCTGTTGCAAAAGGACAGGTGGGGTTGTCGACATGGATATTAATATCGCCAATGATGACAATATTGGTTGACATGGTGCAGAGTGATGTCAGTAGATCATGTATTTCAGGGAGGAATGATGGGTTTGGCTTGGGGGGTCGGTATATGAGAAGCACTGTCATGGAGTATGGAGGTTTGCATTTGAAAGCTAGACACTCCATGGAGGTAAGGTCAGGCATCGGCAAAGGAGAGAGTTCCAGTTCAGCCCAATGAATGATGAGTAGACCACCACCTCGGCCTGAGCTACGGGCTCTCTCCATGTAGTTATAGCCAGGGGGGCAGACTTAATTCAGCAGAAGATGGTCCCCTGGTTTGTGTTACGTTTCAACTAGACACATAAAGTCAAGCCTTTTTTCCAGAATATGTTCGTGGATGAGGAGGGATTTCTTGTTGAGGGCTTGTGTGTTGAACAGTTCCATAGTGACAGGAGACAGAGCTGGTGGTGGAAGTCTCTGCAAACTCCGCAGCACAGTGTGATCCACTCCATGTCTAGCGCTGTTTTCTCGCGGATAGCAGCGGTAGCTACTACAAATCCCTAGTGCGCCAGCCTTCCGATGACGTCGTAGAGGTGCGACACATTCAGCTGGGGACCAGATGGAAGGAATCGTAGCAGGACCATGCTGAGAATAGATGAACTTTTTCCGGGCGCTTCGGTGGATATAACGCGGTTGGCGTGGAAGTCCGTGCTGTCTGATGGCTGTGACACACGCTGGAGCGATGGAGTTCTTGAAACTCAGCAGCTGCGAGGTGGAATATTTCAGCATCAGGCCGGGTGCTGGTGGAGTTAGCCTAGCGCTAATTGTTGTTAGCCATGCACAGAGCTGGAAGACTAGCCAGGTGGTCAATAGCACTGAAGCTGGCTGGGCAGGGTAGTGGTCCTAGGCAACAAGGCCAAACCACACCGAGACAGCAGCAAGGCTGTCCCGTTGGAATACCTCCCAGCACCAGAAGAACAGACTTGGCAGTCTGAGTGCAAGACCCCGGTGGAGAGAATGGCAGCAAACAGCCGGCATTGAAGGCGATGGCAGCAGGTAGGATTCGTTGTGACAGCCGTGAATGCATGCAAATAATCCAGGAGTAAAAACTTGTAGGCACGTAGGGAATAATCTAAAAACTAGTCATAAAATGGCTTGAAAAGTGTTAGTAAAACACTAGTTTAGAGACGGAGAAGCGGCGAACAAACCAACGCCAGCATCCTCTCCTCTTGTCACCTTGACTAAATTTAATTTTTTATTACAGAGTCAAAGGGGTACATACACATATACCTAAAGGAACAGAATAACAATATAAAACTACATATTAGGAGAGAACAAAAATAAGAGAAAAAAAGACAGCAGGAGCAGAGAGCATCTTCACAGCCATAACATACAGCAGACACCAAGGCCTTCCCAAGAAGCACATGTCTTTCATCAAGGCAGGTGAGCAACCCAGACCACAAACAAGAGCTGCTTAAGGCCTACTCACTACAGCACAGGACTGGCAGCTGATGGTTGATCTGGGCAGGCAACTCAAGTTACCGGCACACATGGCAATGACATCTTTGCGACCTGACATCATCATTCTGTCAGAGGCCACGAAACAACTTGCCCTAATAGAGCTGACTGTGCCCTGGGAAGGCAGCTTGGTAGAGGCATTTGAAGGAGGAATGCCAAGTACCAGGGACTGGTGGAGGAATACTGGAGTCAGGGTTGGAAGGCACGCTGCCATCCAGCAAAAGTGAGCTGCAGGGGATTTAGTCTCGCCATTAGACAATCAGAGATCATCGCCTTCTGATAGTCTGGGGACACTCCTTTCTAAAGTGTGTTTAACACACCGGAGAAAACGGCCGGCAACAAAGCAACACCTCTTGCATTTTTTAAAAGGACACGCCATCCCGGAAATGTGCGCTCCCCCTTTTCTTGATTGTGGAAATGAAGGACTTACAGCGACTTTGTTTAAAACTTTAGCGCAGTCGGACTATGTTTACGAGCACAAGAGTTAAGCGAGCCACCGAAGGACCGCCCTGCGGATTTACGATTGGTTCTGCAACGTAGGGAGTTTTTTTAAACTCTGAAATTGTATCCGCCCATCTAAACACAAAATCAGGGAGAAAGACATCAGTCTTTAGTTAACCAAAGCATCTAAAGACTGACTTGTGAGTCTACAGGGGATTTGCTGATCGGTCTTTTCCAAATCTACACCCACTGACCACTGATGGCATGTTTAGCCGCATGTCATCATTTAATAGCTGGCTGTCCAGGTGGTGTCCAGCAAACAATGTGGGTTTCGTTAACAATTGGCAAACTTTCTGAGGAAAACCTGGTCTTATTAGGAGAGACGGCATTCATCCCACTTTGGATGGAGCTGCTCTCATTTCTAGGAACCTGGCAAACTTTATTAGTAAATCAAATCCCTGACAACCCAGAGTTGAGACCAGGACTCGGAGACGCAGTCCTATACGCCTCTCTGAGCTTCTAGTTCAGTTACCCAGCCATAGTTTTCATAGTTTTATACAAACGGTGTCTGTCCCCCGACCACCTAAATTAT
>NC_065527.1:36471126-36485082 GCF_006386435.1 Epinephelus moara | reverse complement strand
TTCTACCGTTTTTTTCCCCCATTAAAGGGGTTTTTTGGGGAGTTTTTCCTTATCCGCTTTGAGGGTCCAAAGGACAGAGGCATGTTGTATGCTGTAAAGCCCTGTGAGGCAAATTGTGATTTGTGATATTGGGCTTTATAAATAAAATTGATTGATTGATACACCCGGCTGGGAATGAGCGGACCAATGAAGGACAAAGCCATCAGGGCTGTGACAGATGCAGCAGAGAGAACTTCCAGGTGGCTTTGGATAAAGAGGGGTGATCAGTGGACTAATGCTCTAGGGACACAAGTTGGGGCTTGATCAACCCTGGCTGGGTCACCTGGGTGAGGGTGTATGATGTTGCAACACCCGAAACGCCCGACAAACCCAGGATACATTGGTGATGATGCGTCCCAGCGCATCTGTAAGATGTATCATTCACCACCATTTATGTCATTGATTAGTAGCGTAGGCCATAAGAATAACATGAAAATAGACATTATATAAATTAGGCCTGTGAATCTTTGAGTGTCTCACGATTCGATTCAATATCTATTCTTGGGGTCACGATTCGATTACAAAACGATTTTTTCGATTCAGCTCGATTCTCAATTCAAAAACGATTTTTTTCCGATTCAAAACGATTCTCTATTCATTCAATACATAGCATAGTATATATATTTTTTAACTTTTATAATTGTAAATGACAATGTTTTATCAACTGCAATAATGTAAGCACATATTAATGTAAATCCAAGACAACAATAAGTTGTCTCTCTGATTTATTTATGCTTGCAGACAGAACATATTTTTAACTGGAAAAAACAGTTTAACTAACATCTGACTGAATGAATGTCACTCAGTTGTTTCAATTATCAGCAGTACACAATAAAACAATAAGGTGCTGTTAGGCTAGCTGCCAGTCTGTGCCAGAACTTGGTTCCACTTCTCAACATTACTATAAACAACACGATACTGCAACAATTAACAACAACTGTTGTTCATTTACTACTTCTTATAAAGCAACAAACAAATCAAATGGGCATAGGTTAGCCATCTTATATTCCTGAGAATATGCCACTTCCAAAATAATTACAAAATTAAAATAAATACCAGTAGTTATATTTCTCATTTTTGTCTTAACAAAAACATTAATACTGTTACAACAACTTCTTTACTACTGTAAACTGTTAGCCTGGCTGACTTGACTTAGGCTAGCTGCCTTTATTTCTGAGAACATTCCACTTCCAAAAATAAAATTACACAAACTACTGTAGTAGACAGTTACATTTCCCTTTTTTTTCCTAACAAAACAGTACAATAAAACTTTGTAACTTGACAACAAATCCCAAAAGTGCTTGACAAAAATGTCAGTGTAGAATAGGAGGATTAATTATCATAGTCAGTAATCTGTAGGTTCTTTTGGAGGAAAATGAGCTGATCTACATGCTCTGATAAGAGACAGCTCCGCTGAGCTGTCACTACATCTCCAGCAGTAGAGAATACTCTCTCTGCTGCAACACTTGTACCAGGGATACATAGAATGTGTTTAGCTAATTTGGCTAGTAGAGGGAGATCTTTCTCTTTGGACTTCCACCACATAAGGGGGTCTTCTGTGAGAGGGAGTGCAGGTTGCTCCGAGTACTTTTTCATCTCCTCCTCAGCTCTGGTACTGACTGATTTGGGGGCAGCTCTGACCTCAGTGAATGTCTTCCCCAGCAGATTGACCAGTGCAGCAGATGTTGATCTTCTTTTTGGGGCAGGGCCTTCAGCTTGGCCTGTCTCTGGCTCCACAGGACTGCCTTCAGCCTCTCCTGGGTCCTGCAGGAAAATATTTATCATGTTTTACTTTTTGTAAACAAAAGTCCATAAGGAAATTACATATTATTCTCTTACTTGTCTGTTCATTTTCAAATTATTCTTGTTTTCTACTCTCTTAAGTCTATTTTTCCATGCTGTCTTAATTCAGTGTTGTTGTTTTTTAATTTTCCTCACATTTGCTGTATGTAAAGCAGTTAAGCACTTGGTTTGATGAAATGTATATATAAAACTGTATGAAAACTTAGGCAATGGGCATTTAGGCTGGCATGACAATATAGGCTACTTACAGCAGGGTACAACACACACACACACTAATAAATAATAAGTTCATTTTACCTCGAGTGCTACAGCCTCTGCTATCATCCTGGCATGGATGTCCTGCTGTTCTTCTTCAGAGAGGAAAGGCAGTGCTTTAAACCGGGGGTCGAGTGCAGAGGCCATATGAAGAAGGTTCTGAGTTTTCACACTGCTGTATCTTGGTGCTAAGTCCTCATGGACCGCCCATTTGATGTCACGGACCATTGGAGAGTCAGCCAAGTCCAACTCTGTGTCTTGAATCAGCTGTGCAGTCAGTGGAGCTATGACTGACAGTGTGGGAGAGGAATCCTCGGACATAATGTTGGTGGCATCTTTCAATGGTCTGAGTGTCATGACTATTTCTTCAGCATGTTTGATTTCTACATCAGTTAGCGCGGCACTGTCGGTGCTGTTATTTCTTCTCACATCAGGAGAGGCAAGAGCGGCACATACTGCAGGTAGCTGCTCCAGAAACCGTTCCACCATATCGTGCGCGCTATTCCATCTGGTTGTGATGTCGGTTATCAATGAGTGATCCGAGATCCCCTTCTCATTCTGACTCGCTTTTAGGGCGTCAGCTGCCATGGCGCTCCTGTGGAAGAACCCGGTTATTCGTCTGATCCTCTCTAGCAGCCGGGCAACAGTAGGAAGCTTCAGAGCCTTCTGGGCTGCGAGGTTGAGTGTGTGTGCAAAACACGTTATGTGTGTTAGCTCATCATCAAGCCGCATAGCAGCAATCATGTTGGCTGCGTTATCGGTAACAATCACCAAGTCACTGAGCGTCAGCCCCCATTCTCGTGCGACCGCATGAAATGTTTCATTCACGTTAGTAGCAGTATGACTTACATGCATCGCCCTTGTTTGCAAAACTTGAGACTTGAGCTCCCATTCATCTGTGATGTAATGGGCAGTGAATGTGGCGTACGACTCGGTTGCCCTAGAGGTCCAGTGGTCACATGTAAGCGCTACTCGGGCGGCTTTAATAACAGCGTTCCCAACTTTTTCCTTAGTCTCTCTGTAAAGACGGGGCACAACAGTGTCTGTGAATACGGCGCGTGATGGTATAACATACCGTGGCTCTGCAACTTTCCACATGAACCGAAAGCCCTCTTTCTCCACTGATCTGTATGGTTGCATGTCTTTTGCAATGAAACAGCCGATGGCTGTCGTCTTTGCCCGTGCAGAACTGGGTGGTAGTTTTGTAAACTGGTGGAGAGTGCGTTGGTCAGCTGCAGCTGGTGTTGGTGTATCGTCCTTTTCTTCTGATAACTCTGGGTGGTATCTGTTCAAGTGTGCACGGGTATTTGAAGTATTTCCAAAATACTTTACTTTTGCGTGGCAATGTCGGCAAACTGTAAACGTCATGTCAAGCTCTTTCTTGCCCGGTTGACGGTAAAATCCAAAGTGTTTCCAAACGTGTGCTTTCAAAGAACGCGGAGGCGGTTGTATTTCTTTTTTAGCGTCATCTCTAAGTTCTGTTGCCAGCGGCTGCGGCTCTGTTTCATCTTCACCCCCCTCCATTTTAGCGAAGCACAACAACACTACACGGCACACGCCCCTTGTAGCCACGCTGGTTTTACAGCTATGTACCTCACGGGTTGCCATAGAATACTACAGCAGCCAAGAAGGTTCAGACAGCACCGACGCGCACACACGTTTTTAGAAAATGTGAATCGATTCTGAATCGCGCGACGTCAGAATCGCGATTCGAACTCAAATCGATTTTTTCCAACAGGCCTAATATAAATATATATCACATAAAGTAACTGCAGCATTTTTAAATTAGGGCTTTCTAATTATACACACTCTTAATTGTATTATGTATATAATAATATTATTATATTATTATTATTAGGCCCCATGCACCGACTGTTGGCAGTTGTAAGGACCCTCTTGAAACTGAAGGAATTTTTCTTCTTCTTTTTCCTCTTCTTAGAAATAAATCACTCTTTTGAGGGGCTTAAGATGCTCGAAAACTCATGAAACTTGGCACACATGGAAAATGTGATATTTTATGGTTTTTGCATTCAGATTTGAAAACTGGCTCTGTTGCCCCCCTAGTCTCAAGATCCTGATGATGATTTCTGATGAAAATCATGAGTTTTTGTCAATTGGTGGGCGGCTGTGGCTCAGAGGTAGAGCGGGTCGTCCACCAATTGGAAGATCAGCAATTCAATCCCTGGCTACTCCAGCCTACATGTCGAAGTATCCTTGAGCAAGATACTGAACACCAAGGCCCAATCCCAATTCCTATCTTAACCCTCAATCTTAACCCTCAGTCTCAAAAATCCGCACTCCCGCGAAGTGCTAGTGCTGTCCCGATTCTCAGAGTGTTGAGTTGAGGGTCAAGAATAAGGGCTGTATGGCCCTCACTTTTAACATTTTCCAGGACCACCCTTGGCAGGGGGTGCTATCCCAGACTCCTTTGTGTATCATCCGCCGAGCTCAGCCGAACCCAGCCGAGTACAGATGATTCAGTCAATGCAAGATGGCGGCGACAAGCGTAAGAAAGCGGAGTTATCAATGTGAGTATTTTCCTTGTTAATAGTTGTTTAAAAAGTATGATAACCATTGCATTATCTTAGTTTAACGTCATTTTACAGACTATAGACCTCTTTGTAGCGTAACACACATATTTTTGGTCGCAGGCGACGGCTTGCCTGCCCCGCCGCACGTAACCCCGGTTCTCTGAAAACCGAGTATGCTGTTATTCAGTTACAAGAAGTCATTTTTCTCAGTGATAATGTAGTTGTTAAGTTGTTTTAATATACGTGAAATGTTTGCATCGACATTTTTGTAAGATGACCGGACGGTGTCATCTCCTGTAGCTGTAGAGTCTGCAGCTGGTAACGTCACAGCTGCAGGTTAACATTAGTGATCGTATTATCTGGTGACTTTCCGCTGAATAAGTTACGTTGATCGTATTATCTGGTGACTTTCCGCTGAATAAGTTACGTCGGTTGTTGTGGTACAGGTTATTTGATTGAATATCAACTTATAACACAAAGAGTGAAACGTTAACGTGGATGAAAGTCACCAGATAACACTTGTGTGACTGTGTAAACAGCCTCACCAGTTCTGCTGTGTGTTAACCACAGTATTCATTGTCATAATACTTGCAATACTGCATGAAACTAAACTAATAACTTAACGAATATCTGACAGGTAGCCCAAAAAAGTAAAAAATAAAAGAAAGTAATGATGTTATCTCTGTTCCATTTCAGGGCCACCAGACAAAACACAAGCCCTGATTCATTTCAGGGCCACCAATGAAGACAAGTTTACAAAAAGCAAGCAGGCTCCAAAAAAACTATGGGAGTGAGTAATTTGTAACTTGTGAACTGTTCATATTCATAACATAATTCTCGGTCACAATGGCAACTGTTCCCCTAATGATCAAGCATTCTGTTTCAATATGAAATCAGCACAGCTGCAGACAGCATTGTCAAAAATTGTTGTTTGGTAACTGTACATTTGTTTTGGAGCTGCCCCTATACTGTCACTTTTTGGAAAGATTTTGTCGAGTATATTCGTTGCAACATTTATGTTCTATTTTCACCTTCTGTACAAAGATGTGTTGTTTGGATTTTATGATGTCAGCATTTCAAAACAAAAACAATTCTATATCATTAATCTATCTATTATCTTAGCGAAATTCCATATTCATAAGAGAAAATTTTGTAACAGAAAACCCTTGTTAAAAATTTTTATGAATGAAATGCAGCAATACTTAGAAACCATTCAGCACTCCACAAACTCCAAAGCTATAAAGACTCTGAAAATATGTAAACAATTTAATTGTTTGAGCTGCTGAACTTTTTTATTTATTTGTTTGTTTATTTTATTTCTTTTTCTTTTCTCTTAACCCTGGCATATTTGTTCTGTTCATGTCTGTCACTGCTTGTTTTATACAAGAATTGAAATAAAGTGTTGGGGGGAAAAAAAACTCATCACGTCTTTTTATCGACGACTACTGATGACATATATTTCTTCTTCTTTGAACTGACAGACTGGACGGAGTTTTGACGTATTTGCCTTTGAGGGGCGTCCCATTTTAAAGTCACAAGATAGCTCTTAACACTTGGTTTTGAGGGCTAGTGAGATTGAGGGTTGAGTTTGAGAATTAAGATTGAGGGTTAAAATAGGAATTGGGATTGGGCCAAAATTGCTCCAGATGGCTGTTCCATCTGTGTGTGAGTGTGTTAAAAGGTAGCACCTTGTATGGTAGCCTCGGCCACCAGTGTATGAATGTATGTGTGAATGGGTGAATGTGACTCGAAGTGTAAAAAGTGCTTTGAGTGGTCAGATGACTGGAAAGGCGCTATATGCAGGTCCATTTACCATTATGTGGTGGCAATTTTGCATGTCTCACCATAAAAGAGGAAGCTGTTGTAATTTGAGCATACATTGTCCAATCTGCCTTAAATGTCACATGCATGATAAGAGTCCCAGCCTCATGACACCTATGTGACAAAATTGAGTTATAGTCATAGTGCCACCTACTGGCAACATGAAACGATGTGTTTTATACTTTGATATAGTTCTCCCACAGGGGTGACCAGTTCCTCCTCAGATTTGGTCAGCATAGTGGCAAGACACTGGTGATGCTTCTTTGTGTAGACTGTGAGTTTACATTGAAGGACGTTGCAACAGTGATGCCTTATACGCCATGAAACAGAAAGTTGTTATAACTTCCATGAACCTTGTCCTGTCTTCCCCAAATTTCACTTGATTTATAAGGTTTCAGGCCCAAAGGCATCAACATGCAAATTAGATTTCATGGTGATTGTCCTACCCACTAGTAACAGTAAGTAAGACTTGTCAGACAGTTATCTTTATGATTTACATGACAGTTACATGGTGTGGTCTACAACGATTTACAGCAACATGACGTATAATTAATGTGTGCTCCAGCGTACAGACAGGAAGTGACAAAAATGTGAGAAAGATCGTTTCAACACCCACACTCTATGAAGGATACACCGTCTCACTCAAGTCAGTGACCGACTTTAACAAAAATAATTATCCACGTCTGTCAGCCAGCATCCTGCCAGGATCCCCAACGTGGGCAAAGGTACAAGGGCCCAATCATTGCTGCTTACAGCTTTATAAATTATTGTTGTTGTTATTGTTGTTGTTGTTGTTGTTGTTATCATAAGTGAGGGGTCTACCCAAACCTGCATTGTAATGGCTGAGACTGACCAATGGCAACAAATCAATCACAAGTGATTTTTTCCTGTTTAAAGGACAACTTCAGTATTTTTCAACCTGGGCCCTATTTCCCCATGTGTATGTGTGCGTATGATTCATGGGTACAACTCGTTCTAAAACTGGTTCAGTATTGAGGGAGGCGGATGCAACCGGGAGCCGCGAAACGAGCTAAAACGGTAACGGGGGCAAATGTGTCCCGTGTAAGTTTGCGCATTAAAAGTGCTTTTTTTCGCCACTGACTGGTTCTGATCGCCAGTGCTATGAGTGCTATGAGTGGAGTCAGCTGTCAGTCAGTGTTTGAGCAGAGAGGGGGAGGGCTGCCCCGCTGGGTACTGTAAGTTTACGTGGTCGTAAATCCCACTTTTCATGAAGTGTGCATATGTGAGCAAACATTTTGTCTTGTGACACTGAATAAGAGCAGACTGAGGTCCAAAAAAATGGACATTCACCTTAGTGATGTACTGTGAATCTCCACTACAAGAATGACGTGACAGTAGCTCATTAGTCCAAAGCCCAGCATCGCTTTTCCCAACAGAAGTCATACTGACTGCTGTGTAAAATTTAATAGTAATACAAACCTCTTCAGATTCAAGAGCTTAAAACTTTCTAAATTAAAAGACTAATGGACTTACTCGCTGTACACATATTTCTCTGTGACATGAAAAGTTGTTGACCCTTGTTCTAATAATAAGTAACATACTCTGATCACAGATAACAAGCTTCCTCCACCATTACAGGTTTTTATTACCATCGCTGCTGGGTCCATGGGCAAACATGAGATAGTAAGTTCTGTTGAAGCCAGTAGTCCACTGAGGAGAAATACTGTTCATGGAGGTGAAGGAACAGCTGATCACCCCATCCTGCACTGATGCTCTTACGTCAGAAACATTCCCCTGATGGACAGTTAGAAATCATTTCAACATTTCAAGTTGAGTCCACAGAGTTACAGAGCATTAAATATTTCATGGTCTCACAATGAAAAATCTGGCCTAAAACCTTGTCCAAATATTAATGAGTGGTATCAGAAGAACTTCAGTACCAGAGGAAGAGCTTTTGGAGCTGTTTGTCCTGTTGAGAAGGCATGCTGCAACTGCACAAGGCCATCACTGCTGATGCCACAGATATAAATATCATCTTCTCCCTGCAAAAAGACAGAGGCAGTAATAACAAATAGAATGTTTTCAAAGGAATAAGAATGCTGCTGGATATTCTCTAAAGCTCAAGTGGCTGCTCTTAAAAACAGTAAAGTTGACAGAACAAACAACATATTTGTGATTGTCAGGCAGGGCTTGTATGCAGCTTAAATCCTATCTTAAACTGTGTGGTCTTTCTAATTTTGAGAGCAATATTTATTGATTTCATGCACATATTCTGTAATTTCTTTTACTAGAAAGCCTACCCTCCAAACGAAATAGCCCCTACTTGCACATAGATTTGCTTTGCTTCTGCTCAAACTGTATACTTGCACTCAGATATATTGTAGCTCTCAAAGGTTTGCTCTGCTCCTTCAGCCTTTCTCCTCACAGGCTAATCTTTGACTTTTTGGTGCAACAACCTTGTCAAAATCTCCCAACCGATAGAAGGCCAGGTGTAGTTTTGACTGATCCATGACTTGTTGCTGCTGCTTACACTTTACCTCTGTAGCATTCCGTACATGAAGTTACTTCAGTGGTCATTACTCTCCAGGCTTTAATGTTCTTTCCTTGCTATCTTTATGACTTTTGTAATGAAGCTCAGACTAAATTCAGTCAGGAAGAATTTCTTTATGCTTCATTAATTCACAGTTCTGTCTATCTCACTTCCTCCCCTTACTCCAATGGGCGTTCACTCTTCCAGTTAAATCAATCAAATTTTGGTCTTTTAGTCTGCGACTACTTTCTCAAGGATCTTTGAAAGAGAGGGAAGATTAGATATTGTTCTATAGTTGGCTAACACCTCTGGATCCAGGGTGGGCTTTTTTAGGAGAGGTTTAATTACAGCTACCTTAAAAGACTGTGATACATAGCCTGTTAATAAGTATATATTGATCATATCTAATATGAGTGTTCACTTAAGGTAAGACCTCCTTAAAGCAACCTGATCTGCTAATACAAGACATTTTGTGCATGAAAGTGATTGCCACCATGCAGTCTCTGGCTAATTCCAGTCAAGCTATCCATGCAAGCTTTGCTTCAGTCCTAGGAAATATTTCAGTCTCTGTCTCATTAGCGTCCCTTTTCACCGCAGGCCTTAATGTTGCAGCTGCCTCTGTATTCAACCAGCTCTTCACATTAATTCTGCCTCCAGCCATCAACACTTAAGAATGCCTTAGCACATACAGTAAGTCTATCCAGATCCCTCACAGCAAGAAAACTGCTGTTTCAAGTCATCTAATAAAACATCCCTCCACATCTATGAAGTGTCACATTTGACCTGTCTTCTCAATTCAGTGCTGTAGACAATTGTAACTTATTTTTGTAGTGGTTTATAATATAATACATTATGATACATTACTTTTATTGACATTACACTTCACTACAACCACACACGCACGACACGCACGACACGTACGCACACACGCACGCACACACACACACACACACACACACACACACACTACAACAATGACCTCCTCCTCATCATTCCTCATTGGGTCACTCTGACCTTAGCTAACGGCTTGGCAGACAGGGAGAGAGGATGTAATGTCTGGGATCTGATACTTGAGTGTGTGATGCTTGATTTGAACACTGAATGTTACCTTATTAGGAAACAATGTCCTAACTGAAGATAGGAAGTAGGAGATCAAATTGGGTCATAAGAAACACAGGAGGAGTCTGTTCTCGGCTTCTCTTCTCTGCTCTCCTCTTGCTCACCTCCATCTAACCTTGTTGCTCTATTCTTCTGACCTGCAGGTATATGTACTTTGTTCCAACTATAGTTCCAACTATTGTAATATCATTGAATACATAATAAATATACTATTGAACTGTATTGATTGGTCTGTCATCATTATTTGCCACCACATTTTCACTCTCTTGGTGTCCCATGTTTGATGGGGAAACAATGACCATAAACTTTGTTGTAGCATCAGGCCTTGATTTACCTGTAGTTATCAGGCTGTTGATCAAAGCTAGCATGTTAGGCAGACAGCATTCTATGCCCTTTCTTTCATAAGGGTATTCACTCATATCTAGCAATGCCCATTGTTCTCTTTCTTCTTCATTCATAAAAAAAAATACGTGCACATCATGCCATTATCATATTATACTTCCTGTATCATTTCATTTTAAAGCCCCTTAACGAATCACTTCATTGTGGGCTTTGCAGGAAGATGCCACTGTCCTATATCAGTTCTTTATTTTAGACATGAACATGGGTGTCATAGAATGTACTAATATTCAGTACAAGTACCTAAATGCATGCATATTTACTCTTCTAGAGTAAATGAAGTCACTTTTCTCTACTTTTACGTAATGCAGTAGACTGCATGTGTGTCTATGTAACAGCTCTTACAGTCGCTGTTCATTACATGGCATTATCATGAATCTGCAATTATTGTTTATCTGACATTTGCTGAAAAGTCTAAATTAACTCTCAAATCTCTCAAGAATGAATCTGTTAAAATGTTTCAAGTACAGTTAAGAGTGTTGCAAGAACTTCCTCACTTTATTACAGAATGTAGGTTTGGACAAGGTTTTACAATGTCTGATATCAAGGCTCTGAGATATCTACCTCTCTGTGTTCATCAGGCTTAGCCAATCAGACCAGTAACACTATTCAAGATCATACACTTCTCAATATTCCCTTAAATAAAAAGTGTCAAATATCTTCTTATAAGGAAGAATGACAAATATGTGGGCTCTGACTTCCTCAGGAGGAAAAGGATCTGCAGGTAGGTGTATCTCAGGTGTGGCATTGGCATTTTCTCAACTTGATCCTGTTCCTAAAGACCTAACAAAAGGACCTACTGGCTCTTAAAGGAGTGTTGTTCTACCTCCACCTGCCTGCTGTGTTTTCATTTATGCACAGTGCACAGTATTTCAGAGAAGCAGTCATTGTCAAGTCTTGGGCTCCTTCTACAATGGTAAATAAATATGCAAATAAAAAAGCAGAAGATCATGTGTTCTCGGCCAACAGAAGGAAGCAGCTCAGCTGCATAAATCAATGCAGCAAGCAGAACCCAGTAGGTTTTGGGCTTCACAAAGCAGAGCTAAGTCACATAAGCCTGTTTAATTCTGATTAAAGAAGGAGTGAGATTAATCATAGACTTATCATAGTGAGTAGGTTCAGACGGTACTGGTTTGGGACAGCTATCTGTCAATTTGTCAGCGGACCTGACCCTGCCCATCTCCAACCAGGATACCTGCTCCACAGCCCATAGTTGAATCAGCCCGCCCGTGGGGGAGGGATCGGTTCTAGAAAGGAGCTGACTTGCAATGGGTCGGCCCAAAGTAAGCAACAGCTAAGAGGAAGGAGAGAGGGAAAAGAGTTTAAAATTGAGAATTTCAGAAAGAAAGGGAAGAGAAGGAAAGAAGGGGGAAAAAAGAATAAGGAAACATACCAAATTAAAAGAAAAATAACAGAAAACAAACACAAACAAATGACTGCATTAAATTCTGCCCTGGCTCTGCTGTCCTGACCGGTCCCGCCCTGGGTCTGCCCCGGGGGATCTTGGTCCCCGGGAGCCAGCCGGAGATGCCCCCAAAACCATGGTTACATTTACTTACTTACTTTTTTCTTTCTTTTTATCTATCTCTTCCCTTCTCTCCTTTGTCATCTCTTTCTCTTTAATTCTTTTGTTTCATTCCTTTCATTCCTTGGTTAATACTGACTCCCCCTTTTTTTTTTTTATTTATTCATCCTTTTCTGTTTTGTTTTTGTGTTGTTTTGTTTGTTCTGTTTGTTTGTTTTTTTGTTTCTTTGGTTATAGGTATCACTGCTTCCATTTTGACATATTAGAATCTAGTTTCCTCTCTTGTCTCGTGCTGTTATGGGTTTTTTTCACCTGTATTTCGCACTTGTATTGTTACCTGTCTTGTATTGTCTGATCACCTGTATTGCACTACATAAATTTAAAAAATAAATAAATAAATAAAGAGTCAATTTTATGTACGCCCTGCCCTTTGCAAAGAGATTTTAATTGATGACTCTGGTTTTTCAAACCATCTTGCTTACTTGTAAAAGAAATATGTGTCTCAGTCCCACAAGACTGTGTTCCAAATTTGGTGCTTACATGTAAACTGACAGCTGATCTTGTTCTATCTTTAGTACACATACATGCGTAGACTCATTTGAAAGGCAACACTGAAGTTTTTTCTCCAACAGTCAGAATCACTGTAAGTGCTTCTATTATTGAAATTTATAAGCCCCAACACACTGAAATAGAATAGAATAGAATAGAATAGAATAGAATAGAATAGAATAGAATAGATCTTTATTGTCCACCATGGGTGGAAATTTGTCTTCAGCTCACCAAACCCAAACAACAGCATTGTAAAAGCAGACAAATAGTCAGTAAAACAAACAGTCAATACAAAAGCACTTAACACATTAAATCAGTGCATTGTCTGTCTGTTGTTTAAAATTCATCACTCACTTGGTTAGGGATATTGATGGCACTTGGGAAGAAGGAATTCTTAAATACAATTTTGGTTGCCAGAGGGACTCTTTAGCGCCTTCCAGAGCTCAAGAGTTCAAACTGGGGGTGAGAGCTATCTTCCAAGACACGCCTCACTTTCTTCCTCATCCTTTCTGTTAAGAGTTGGGTCAAGAGCTTTTGTGGCTTGCCAACTATTTTACTTGCCAGTGTCACAATCCTACAGAGTTTACTCTTAGATGTACAGTTAAGGTGATCGTACCAGACAGGAGGGTGAAAGTTAAAACACTCTCAACCATAGTTTTCTACACTAATTCTAAAATCTGCTGATGAGCACCAAGTCCACCGAGTTTCCTACAAAGATAGAGTCTCTGTGAGCATCTCTTGAAAATATACTCAGTATTTCCAGAGAGGCTCACATTGGAGTTAAGATCCGTACCAAGGTATTTAAAATTCTCTGGTTTCAACACGTTGACCATCAAGTGAAACTGACTCTGTCTTCAAATCTTGTTTTGTGCAAATAATCAATTCTTTAGAAATTAATGTGACCAAGACTAACTTGCTGATGTGACACCATGTTTGAAGGGCCTTGGTGTGGGCCAGGTTGGCAGCTTCACCCAACGGGTCTGTTTGCTGTAAAAGATCAACTAAGGCCATGTCATCAGTATATTTAAATAATCTAAAGTATTCCTCATTGATGATAAATTTGTTTGAAAAACAGAGAGAATAGCACAGGGGAAAGAACACTTCCTTGTGGGCAAACTGTGCTCACAGTGAGCATGTCCCCCCTGACTCTGTGGACGGCGGGTGAGAAAGTCTCTGATCCAGAGAATATATATATTCTCTGGATCATATCATATAATATGTTCAATCCCTGCCATGCTTGTTTTTTCAAATAAACACAAGAAGTTTGTGCTCTAGAGAAAGGATCAGCACTCAGTGAATCACCTCCTAAGCCCTATGATAAGCTATTATGGCAAGGCTTAACTATACAGACCAGTGAGCAGTGATAACTAACATGTCTTTGGGGTCATCAGGTGGGAACCTCCTTTCACCAGTGTTTCGTCTAG
>NC_065527.1:36469294-36470252 GCF_006386435.1 Epinephelus moara | reverse complement strand
ACTTTCCCAATTCAACCACTGTCCCTGTTTAGCCTGGGCCACTACCTTTGCACCCCTTAATATCTCCTCCTGTCTATGTATCTGTTCCACGACCAGCTTTCTTTTATCTTTGAGACCTGCTTTATTCCATACCGGTTTGCCTGAGCCAAGCCCCAGACCTCCCCGGCCAAACTGAACATTATTTACAATCTCTGCATGCCTAAGAGCTGCCTCTGCCTCCTGAACTGCCGATCTTGGGTTCCACTTCCTCCCCTTGGTTGAATTTGGAACCACACTCCTAACTATCACGTCCTTACTCCCAGATAACAAGAGCTCTGTCCTGACCTTGGTACATTTAAATTCCTCTGTTAAACTAGATACTGGCAGCTGAAGTATCCCTTTTCCATACAATGCAACACTACTTAGGCACCTAGGAGCACCCAACCACTTCCTAATATATGAGCTAACCGACCTTTCAATTCCCTCCACAACGGATATTGGAATTTCATAAATTGACAATGGCCACATTAACCTAGGATATAGCCCAAATTGCAAACACCACAACTTCAACTTTCCTGGAAGTTCTGATTTATCTATTCTATCCAATCCTTCTGCCACATCTTTTATAAATTTCCCTACCTGTTCCTCATCATTCAACTCCACATTGTACCATCTACCTAAGCTCTTTACTGACTTTTCCCTAATTGTTGGGATTTCCTCATCATCTATGACAAACGTCCTATCGCTTAACTGACGTATTGCGGTAAGCGAGTTGTGTCATTTCCGGTGTTTCTGTGACAGCGTCTCTGTACTGCTCTGGTGAATTCTGCTAGCCTGCTTTCTCACTTCAGTTGCTTTAACGTCTACTTCAAGTCTTAACCCACAGTGGTTCTGTTTAAGCACTTATAGCTCTCCTCCTTTCTACGACTTTCTCGCTAATCTCTTAGCTGTTGTTTGCACGTTACTAGCCTTGGTAGCT
>NC_065527.1:36461634-36466168 GCF_006386435.1 Epinephelus moara | reverse complement strand
TCCTCTACAGATGCGCTCGCCTTGCCCTGAGTGCTGCTAATTCTAGCCCTGGTGGATAGGTCCGTGCCCCTATCCTTCACTGAGTCACAGATCCAATGCATAGTCGTGTCCGTTCCAATGTCTGTTACCGTGTAATCCACCTGTGAGTCATCTTCCACCCCTGTTCTTGCTGACTCTTGGGGTATTTTCCCTATGTTGGCTGTAGCTAATTTTGGTTGTAGTAAGGCTGGTAGTTTAATATAACCAGTTACAAATTTGCTTTACACTTTGTTTTGAAAATCAGTTTTTGCCTTAAAAATTTCCCCTCTTCGCTATCTCCTTTTTATACACAGTAATTCAGTATAACAAGTACAGAAGGCAATCCTCCTTTCACTGAGACAGCTTTTTAGCTGTTTTGATACCCAGGACTTATTTGGAAAAATTCACAGTTTTAGTTTCAGACATAGTTTCTTCACAAAATTTGATGTGATAGTATCTGTAAGTTTGTCAGTATCCTGGCAGGATTGAAAGAAAATATCCCAGTTAGTGTCTTGAAAGCAGTCCCTGAGTTGCTCTTTAAATCTGTGAGACCACACTTTTATTTGCTTGTTGACTGGTTTCACTCTCTTCACCAGAGCTTTGTATTTGTGCAGAAGATGGATTATATTGTGGTCAGATTTCCCCAGTGGAGGTCTGCATACCATTTTATAAGCATCAGGAATATTTCCATAACCGGGTGGGACAGTCCACACATTACTAGAGGGTATACAGATGTACAGACAAATTACACGGATTAAAGTTCCCCAGATTTAAAACGGGTTGACCTGCGGAGCGAGTGAGTGCATCATTGTAACTCCGCTATTCTCCGTCATACTCACTGCCACACCCTGCCACATCATCATTCGGCCCTGGTACATAAGTGAGTATGACGGTGATCTGGCCAAACTTTTCTCTCCGCGGGAGATAAAAGGGTCTAAAAGACACCGTTAAGATCTCAAAGTCCGGTGTGCACCCTGTGTGGTCCAGCTGTTATAAACAAAAATATAACCCGCCACCAATGGATTTACATGTGCTGGGCTCGTCTGTGGGGCCATTATGGTAGCAAAATAGCTGCAAATGCGTATCTCAATCTGTGTGTGCGTAATCAGATTTGTACATGTGTAAAATAATTTGTAAAAGCGTAATAAAGTTTGCGAATGCGTACGAAAATCTGCAAATGTGTATTTAGAATCTGTGTGTGCGTAATGAGATATGTAAATGTGTAAAAAAATCTACAAATCTGTATTCAGACTTGCAAATGTATTGCAATCTCTAAATCTGTACAACGATCTGTAAATCTGTACAACAATCTGCGAATGCGTACAGAGATCTGTAAATGCGTACAGAGATCTGTAAATCTGTACACAGATCTGCAACTGCGTACAGAGATCCGTAAATATGTAGACAGATTTGTAAATACCTATGTCTTCAGCTTTAACTCAGTCGGGCCTCTCAATTGGCTCTCATTGTACACGTGATTTTTGCTACTCTTCTGCCGTGTGAGATCCGCAAATGCGTGAGAAGATTTGTGTCTGTAACTCAAAGTGTGCGTCACCCTGAGCACAGGCTCACAGGCTCAAGCTGCCGCGACCTTCAGATTGTTTAGCCCTGAGTACAGGCTCACAGGCGCTACGTTTTTAAAAAAAATTTTTTTTAACTTTTTTCTGTTTTGTTGTTGTATGGACAAGCTGCAGCCTTGGAGGCCTATGGATTCTCGTTTGCTCTCTGTAAGTACATGTTCAGGTTTTTTGCAGTAGTTGTCATGAGTGACTTAGTATTGCCAAGCTTTGTTAAAATAAAGTCGGTAACTTTATCTATGAAGACGTTGTCTGCTCAGCCTCAGCTCACTGAGCAAAAGCTAGTGAGCCTAGTAAGCTAGAGAGCGAACCGAGGCCTCCAAGGCTGCAGCCTGTCCATACAACAGCAAAACAGAAAAAAGTAGAAAAAAAAAAAAAAAAAACGTAGCGCCTGTGAGCCTGTGCTCAGGGCAAAACAATCTGAAAGTCGTGGCAGCTTGAGCCTGTCAACCTGTGCTCAGGATGACGCACACTCTGAGTTACAGACACAAATCTTCTCACGCATTTGCAGATCTCACACGGCAGAAGAGTAGCAAAAATCATTTGTACAATGAGAGCCAATTGAGATCTGTCTGCATATTTACGGATCTCTGTACGCAGTTGCAGATCTGTGTACAGATTTACAGATCTCTATACGCATTTGCAGATCTATGTACAGATTTACAGATTGTTGTACAGATTTACAGATCGTTGTACAGATTGACAGACTGTTGTACAGATTTACAGATTGTTGTACAGATTTACAGATTGTTGAACAGATTTACAGATCGTTGTACAGATTTACAGATCGCAATACACTTGCAAATCTGAATACAGATTTGTAGATTTTTTTTACACATTTACATATCTGATTACACACACACAGATTCTAAATACACAGATTGAGATACGCATATGCAGCTATTTTGCTACCATAATGGCCCCATACTCGTCTCTGTCTGCTCTTATTGCAGTGTACCCTGTTAGGCTCGGCGCTCCATGATGATCTTTAAGCCAAGTTTTAGTAAAGCAAACAAGGTTGCTCTGCCTTTATTCACAGTCATGTTAAGCTCTTAGTATGAATCCATCAAGTTTGTTGTTTACCGAGCACACATTGGACAGAGTGATGACAGGCAAGGGAAATCTGCTCTGGCGTCAACAGAGTCGATGTTTCACGCCTCCTCAAGAGCCCCACTTTAACTCTCTTTCTTTCGTCTCTCTGAGCAATGTCTGAAGAATTTCATAGCTGTCATAGGTAAGCTTGCAGAGAACGACCCACCATTTGGGCAAAGTGACAGCAGGCGCTCTCGCACATATGTGAGGGCGTCTTGTTGGCCCGTACAATTATTTTCCAGGCGCAAATACTGTGAGGCAAAATATCATCCATAGTGGTGCGAGGTTCATTATGGAGAGGTTTTTCATCTTCGCCTGAATCTTACCTTGAAAGATGTTGCAGATGACTAGGACTGGGAGGTATTAGCTGGAAAACACAGGGGGGACCACAGCATGAAGTCTCACATAGTCCAAATACAAAGTAGATACCACTATCACAGAAAATGTAAAATGCCACGTTTTTTTCTAAGGTTTGTTTTTCAGGCACTTTTCAAAAAAAGAGGGTAAAACAATGTATTGAACATGTGATTGTAAGTGAAAAACTAATCAACACAGACATAAATGTTTATTTAGGAGCTCACTGTATACAAAAACACTTCTAGAAAACCTACTTTGATGATACAGACAGTTTTTTCCCCCTTTTGTTTATCATTTTCTGTCCATGTGTAACAGTGGCAGACTGCACAAAGAGCCTGAAATGCCATTCAAATGCTTACTTGAGGTCAATAGTGTCATTGACTACAATACCAGTAAGCCCTGTGTCAATATGCAGGCTGATTACCTTTGCACAGTTATGGAGCTGAGGGTAATTGCAGTTGGGTTCCTTCACATCTTTCCTTGACCTTGTGATGTTTTCAATCGAGGCCAAGGAGAGTTGTTAGGAAAGAAGATTTTTTTCAGGCTATTCGACCTCAGCACTATTCTGCCTTTTTGGCCTAGCAACAGGGTCTCTAAGGCCTCTATTTGCTCATATGACGTCTCTATAGAGAATACAAATTAGTCTCCAGCATGGTAGTCTCCATTGCGATCTGTCTGATGGCAGGAGAGAGGAATTATGAATCATATTTGTGAAAATATGACCATTTGAAATGATGCAGCAGCAGTTGGTGGATATCTATGGATGTATTAATGGGTTTGGACCATATATTTTGCTGGATTTATATCATCTGGACCTTTAGGAGTGTATGAGCATAGAAGAAAACAAGAATAACCCCAGGTTTCTTTTCAGCACTGTAGCCAGGCTGACTGAGAGCCAAAGCTCTATTGAGCCTTGTATTCCTTTAGCCCTTAGCAGTGATGATTTTATGAGCTTTTTTTAATGACAAAATTGTAACTATTAGAGGCAAAATTCATGACCTCCTGCAATATCTAATCTTCCCTTTCTTTCAAAGATCCTTGAGAAAGTAGTCGCAGACCAGCTGTGTGATTGTCTGCATGATAATAATTTATTTGAGGAATTTCAGTCAGGATTTAGAGTGCATCATAGCACTGAGACAGGACTAGTTAAAATTACAAATGACCTTGTGATTGCTTCAGACAAAGGACTCGTCTCTGTACTTGTTTTATTAGATCTTAGTGCGGCGTTTGACACAATTGACCATCAAATTCTGCTACAGAGACTGGAACACTTAATTGGCCTAAAAGGTTCTGCACTAAGCTGGTTTAAATCTTATTTATCTGATCATTTTCANNNTTTGACACAACTGACCATCAAATTCTGCTACAGAGACTGGAACACTTAATTGGCCTAAAAGGTTCTGCACTAAGCTGGTTTAAATCTTATTTATCTGATCATTTTCAGTTTGTTCATGTTCATAATAAATCATCCTTACGTACTAAAGTTTGTT
>NC_065527.1:36455024-36459687 GCF_006386435.1 Epinephelus moara | reverse complement strand
TATCCGCTGTGAGGGTCCAAAGGACAGAGGGATGTCGTATGCTGTAAAGCCCTGTGAGGCAAATTGTGATTTGTGATATTGGGCTTTATAAATAAAATTAATTGATTGAATTGATTGATATGAGCAGTGTTTCTGTTGGAGATAATGGCAACTAATATGGATCTTTGAATTATAATATCAATTCAACTCAATTTTATTTATGAAGCCCAATGTCACAAATCACAATTTGCCACATGAGGCTTTACAACATACGACACCCCTCTGTCTTTGGACCCCCACAGCTGATCAAGAAAAACTCCCCCCAAAAAACCCTTTAACAGGGGGGAAAAAATGGTGACGTCCAATATATGTCATGTGTAAAGAACAAATCAACATAATAGATTTAAAATAATCCATATGACAAAATTATACATAAAAAGAAGGAAAGACAGAGACAGAGAGCGAAGCAGGGCAAGCAGTAATGACAATAGCTACAATAACATTAGTTTTAGTATTAATATTATAATAGTATATATAGTAACAGTAATTTTGGTAGCAGATGTTGTAAGTGTATATCAATATATGATAGTATGTGTATGTGACAATAATAACCATATATGTATAATAACGGTAGATGTATGACTAATAATAACAGTCAGTTCAATCAATTTTATTTATAAAGCCCAATATCACAAATCACAATTTGCCTCACCAGGCTTTACAGCATACAACATCCCTCTGTCCTTAGGACCCTCGCAGCAGATAAGGAAAAACTCCCCCAAAAAAACCCTTTAACAGGGAAAAAAAACGGTAGAAACCTTAGGAAGAGCAACTGAGGAGGGATCCCTCTTCCAGGACGGACAGACGTGCAATAGATGTCGTACAGAACAGATCAACATGATAAATTAACACTAATCCGTATGACACAATGAGACAGAAAGAGAGACGGAGACAGAGAGAGATGAAGGACAGATGGTAATGATAATAGCTTACAACAACATTAATTAAAGTAATAATATTATAATTATAATTTTGGCTATTGTGGTACAATATGTTGAAAGTATATATTAATATCTGATAGTATACATATGTGACAATAATCATATGTGTATAATAACAGTAGAAGTATGACTAATGATAACAGCATCAGGCAGGACCATGGCAGCAGCACAACCACACACATCACACTATCCAGGCACCGCTGCAATATAAGTGAACCTGCGAGACAGTGGAGCACAAAGGCACCAGAGAAGAAGTCGAGTTAGTGACATGCAGTACAGCCGAGTTAGCGAGATGTAGTAACAGGACATGAGTGTTAGTAAAGGTGAGAGAGAGAGAGAGAGAGACAGAGAGAGAGAGAGAGACAGAGAGAGACAGAGACAGAGACAGAGACAGAGAAGGAGAGAAGGTGCTCGGTGTATTATAGGAGGTCCCCTTGCAGACCACGCCTATGTCAGCCTAACTAGGGGCTGGCACAAGGCAAGCCTGAGCTAGCCCTAACTATAAGCTTTATCAGAAATGAAAGTCTTAAGTCTAGTCTTAAATGTGGAGACGGTGTTTGCCTCCCGGACCGCAACAGGAAGATGATTCCAGAGGAGAAGAGCCTGATAGCTGAAGGCTCTGGCTCCTGATCTACTTTTGGAGACTTTAGGAACCACAAGTAACCCTGGATTTTCACAGTGCAGTGTTCTGGTGGGATAATAGGGCACTATGAGCTCTCAAAGATATGAGCAAGAATTTGCTTTGTGAGTCTCACCAAGGTCAGCCTATAAAAACCCCACATGGTCTATTTGGGCTCCTCTTAAAACAATTGCTGCTCCAAGAGGCCTGAGTTAGCTAGTTGTTAACACATAAATATTATAAAAATAAGTTTGTAAAAGCTAGGTTAGCTACTGACTTGCTGACTTACAAGGTAAGTCAGCAAGAGAAAGACAAATGAAAACATGGTTAAATATTTCCAGTGAGTTGATCTAATGAGTAATAAAGTGAAACAAATACAGTGATAAGAAGAAAAAGCTAAATATGAGTGGCAAACTTAAGCTATTATTTACCATCAGTTCCAGTGGTGCAATCCAAAAGGCCGCAGCTGGAGGTCCATTTGTGGTGAAAAAGAAAAAAAAAGGCGGACCGCGAGAACAGCTCTAACAGTGTGGCATCTTCAACATGATACAATAATTAACAGCCAATGGCAGAACTCTGGCAGAAACTGCATCATTTTGACACCATTCTTAATTTTAGTTTAATTATATTTCTAAGTTCAAAAAATGTTCATTAATTTCATTCATTTAATAATTGGTAGTCTCACTAAGAATTAAATGTTATCATGACTAATGTGCAAAATTATTTTTTACAGTGCAAGAGCGTTATTCCCAAGAACACGAGTACATTCTTTGCATTCTTGGGTATGAAAAATGCCTCTGATTCACAGCACACAGGAGCAATATGAGTGTGAGGAGCAATCTAAGTGCAATCAGGATGGATTTGAGTGCGAGGGCAGAGTTTGGAGGGAAAGCATTTCAAAATCTAAATGTGAAATCCATAAACCATGCTCACAGATTGAAAGACCATGCTCTTGAGAAAAGACAGGAATGAAACTCCATAGGCTTGAATGTCACATTCTTCAAGTGCTGCTGGTTCATCATTGAGAAAGTATTAATGTGATATAGATATTTTTTCTTTAAGTTTGTAGCACAGAAACAGTAAACTAGTCAAAGTTAACACAAAGAATTATCCACTGATATGAAAATCCATAGAAACTTTAATTTGGCAATTAGCTCTTGAGATGTCTTGGTTTTGATCAAAATGTTCAAACCCTAACCAACTGACAGACTATACAACATCATCATCCATTGTCCCTACTGTTTGCAAGGTAAAAAACCTGTTGATACTTGATCTTCAATAGGGCATTGTTGAATATATGGATCTTGGCAGTATTAAATGGGCCATTCACAGTCTTACAGAGCCCTTTGAGGATGTTAGAGTCATGATATACTTGTTTTTAACTATGTGTTAGCAAACACGTGTGTGTAGCATGTTTTCGTTTAATGTGTATCCTCAGAAAGTGTCGGTGGGTATCTAGAAGATTGCATTAACTACATGAACTGTGCGGGCAGTATTTCAGGATGTGTGGTGAGGTTGCTGAAAGTTTTTAACTGTATATAAAATATTCTGATGCTGGTGATGGATCAGCCTGATCTGATGGATACATTTTTTTCTCCATTCTCCAGGTACATAGAAAGTATGAAGGCAAGCATGTGAACATGTGAACAGTGTTGGTCAATAGCCTTATTGTGACAAAACAATAAACACCTCATTAAAATCAAGCCTTTTTTTCTTAACATTACCATCATCTGATCATCTGAGAATCCAAAAGAGATGTATCCATCGGAAGGTCCTTTCATCTCATAGTGGAAGACTGGATCACGGGGAGACAACATCATGGCTGACATGAAATAACAGTCAGCGCTGGCGTTAGGGTCACAGTTTGAAGGCTGACTGAAACACACTTTGGTGACTCCACAATCTGCACTGGAGATATTCTGCAGAAGAAAGACGAAATCATGTTAAAAACCCAACTCATTCCAAGTCCTCATGACTGACAGTACAAAAGGCATTCACCTTCCATCCCAGAATACTGTCCATGTTAGTGCATCTGACTTTTGAAGACCTCCAACTAATGTTTTCTTTTCCTTTTTTTTTAAAAAATTCCTAACCTTAACCATACCAAACTTTCCATGCATAAATATTGCAGAAATTAGTAGTTGAGCTTTTGCAGAATCATTCAACATCAGTATAAATTAAAGCTGCGAGCAGCGTTGGGCGGGACCTAGTGCAAATTCTTCGTAATAGTAGAGATGTCGATCAAACAAGCAATGTCAAGAGTACGCAAGGGCATTTCTGGCAATAGAGGGACTTAATATAACAGTACGTTACAATATGTATTTAACAGTCATAATCACAAAAGTAGCAACAGTATTATCAGTAATAAAGGCTGTAGTAGTATGTGATAGATGGAAAACACTGATATATAAAGTGTAGATGCTGTTTCAAATGGAGATTCTGCAGCTGCAATCTGTCCTTTAAAGATTGTGAGACACACACACACACACACACAGGCCTGTGTGCAGGCTTTGTCATGGTGATAAATGAGATGCATGCAGCAGAGGGAGAGACAAGCTGTGAGACCAGGCGTGCAGCAGAGGGAGAGACAAGCTGTGAGACCAGGCAGATTAACATGGCTTTAAAATGTCTCAAACTCCTCCCCTAAATTCCCAAACCGTGGGTCCAATCGTCAATCTGAGCAAGCCCTAACTATAAGCAGAGAGATACACTCGTCCCGAACACAGCATATCGTTTTTATGTTTGTGGAGTCAAAAATGCGATCTTGGTCGCAAGTTTAAGATGTGTTGCCCCTCACCTTTTTTTCCAGAAATCGCCACTCCCTTCGCTTGGGAGCTCACTGACCCAAATGTGTACGTGTGAGTGAGCCATGGTGACAGCAGTGTGACCTACCCCTCATGAAAAACTGCTATTAAATTACTACACAAAACCTATTCGTGTAGTAGTGGCTGTGTAGTCACCTGTAGTAATTGTGTAGTAAATCTGTAGTTTATACACTACTCATGACACACCAGTAGAGTTTTGGAGTAAAACAGTAGTGTTTCCAGTAGTAACCAAGCAGAGT
>NC_065527.1:36451264-36454977 GCF_006386435.1 Epinephelus moara | reverse complement strand
ATGACACACCAGTAGAGTTTTGTAGTAAAACAGTAGTGTTTCCAGTAGTAACCAAGCAGAGTAGTGAAAGAGCTGTTAAAACACTACTGCTTCATTACACAGGCATTCAAATAGTGATTATGTAGAGATTTTACTACTTGCTTGTATAGTAAATATGTAGTCACAACACTACAGCAACACTACATATTTTAAATAGTGATCAATTAGATTTTAGTGCTTGAATATACATACTTGATGTGTATACACACAGTAGTTTTTCATGAGGCTCTGTGTGTATCTTAAGTATCATAGTGTTCAGAATAGACAATGAGAGCCTACTGTAAAATTGTTTTTTGTTTTTTATATATAGAAGCGAAGGTAATTTCTCAGGGATTTCATTTCGGGATATTCCACTGATCATTCATATACATTTACAATTCAATAAAATTAAAGGATATTTGTGATATAATACAGTAACTGAAAACACAACAGAATTTTTTTAATTGAAATGATTTATTACTTTATAATTATCCAACCACACACACAATTTACAAAAACAGTTGTAGCCTGGTGAAATTAAACCAGCACAGGACACAGAAATATCTTTTGGGGTCTTTAATCTGAATAATAGAATATGGTGTTCAGCAAATAAAAAGAAATAATAACAGTTTCCAAATAAAAGTGGCAGACTGTCCTCTGCCCTATCTGCAGTCCTTGTAGATAAATAAAAAAAAGCAATTGTTTAAGTCTCTAAGAGGAGGTAGAGCTATAATCAGTCAGATGTGACAACTGTTTTCCTGTTGGACTAGTCAGGAAACACTGCCCTGACAATTATAGTGAGATAAGAGTAGGAAGATGAAAATGTGTACATATGTGTAAGTTGCCCAGACGCACAAAAAAGTCTCTGCCACCAATGCTCTACTCCAAACAGGAAGTTGGCCATTTTGATTCAAATTTTTCAATTTGGCGTTGATTTTGTGATTTCCACACCTTGTAATTTAACGAACTCTACAGATACAAAAACAACAATCAGTAGTCATTTATTTTTTTAGTTTTGTCAACAACTCCCTTTCCATGTCTGTGTTTCTAATTTGCTGCAACATTATGGGTAACATTAATAGCCTCTAGGCCCTGGGGACCTGGGGGTGAGTGATGACCTGAGGCTCTGGTCATCCAGCGACCTGACTCAGGACCAGCTTCTCTGCCTTTTGTTGGACGTGGTGGAGGTGGAGGTGGAGGTGACCACCACCTGTGCTTTTTTCCACATGTTCATCTACTCAACAGGATGTTAGGAGACTATATGTGTGGTAATCAGCATCTGTTGGTGGTAAAAGCTACTCAAGCTGAAATAGCGACTGAGTAAACTTTTACTAGTATGTGGAATATGATTAAAACCAAAGTGAGGAGCAATCATGGGTCTGTTTTTAAATTTCATTTTCACCCAATTATTAAAAACATTGAACAACATTTAATGACTTTCTCAAAGGCTAATATGAAAAGAAAGTGATGTTACATTTAATATGAGTTACGCATTAACTCTGTCAGTAATTCTTTTTATGACCGTAGCTGCGTGTTTTTTCCCGGAAGTTTTCTCCCCTGTTGTCGTGGTGAATCATAGTATCGGAGCTCCATTGATGATGGCTTTATCACTAAAATGCTCAAGTCAAAAATGTCTTATCTTTTGACTGCTTGTCTCTGATATCTCCTAACAGTTTTCCAAGAAATTTCTGATATTTACTTTGAAACCGATGCTATATTGCTGCATACTCTGTAGTTCTTATGCATAGAGCGTGGCTGGCAGTGAATGCTTGAAAGACATAGCAACAGTAACCAAGGGAGCGGGGCTTAGCTAAGGATCATGTTATCCAATGACATTCCGTTTGGAGCTTCCACCTTGTTCCCCGGCGCTGCGTTGTGATTGTTTGTCCCTCTTCACCGAAGGACACGGCAGTCATTACGGTAAGTGGTAGGAGCTTGCTTGTAGCGTAGTCATTTTGTGAATGTTGCTCGTGCTTCTGACATTATATGTGGGTTTGTATGCTATATAAACTATGTGTGTACCTACATTATATCAATTGGAATGTATTGTCACTAGCTCAGCTCAGTAAGATACCGTAGCAGTTCGTTAGCGTAGCCGTTCGTTAGCAAAGCGGCTAGTTAGCGTAGCGGCTAGGTAGCGTAGGGCTTACTTAGCCCCCAGCATCCTTTGACTCAGCAGGAGAGTGTGGTATTTTAGGTCTTGCGTCAGCTCACACTGGTTGTTTTTAAACTGTGGAATATTCAATGGCAATGTTTTGCCATTAGCGTAGCTTAGTAAGCTAGCGTAACTTAGCGGGTAGTTAGCGTAACGGCTAGTTAGCCGCCATTGTTCTCTGACTCGGCCAGAGAGTGATGTGTTGTAACTGGGGAGAGGGGTGTCGAACGGAGCATTTTTTCATATTTCCCTCTCTGCACAGAGATGCATTTATTTATAGTAACCACATTTTATAGTGAACAACGTACATATGTCCTCTACAAATCCTGACCATGTTTGCAAAGTTTGGATGAATGAGTCGCACTCAATCTAGCAGGAAACGAAGCTCATCTGCCTGTTTGCCTCCGCATGCAGGGATGAACAGATCCACGTATAATTAACCGCAAAACACGTAAATAACTTCATATTACTGGCGTGTAACACTCATTAATGCTTAAGCTGTGTCCTCTGGGAAATGAGAATGTCCAACTGAAATAATCTTCTCATGTTTAATGTCTAAAAATGAATAACATTTGTCCAATGCTCTGTGATATAGCCTACTGTGTTTAACAAAGTATGTTCCAATGCAATTAAAGCTTTATGTGTTTGTGGACATAATTGATTTAATAATACAAGTAGACAGTATTTGAAGATACGGAAGAGGATTAGGGCCACTGTGGAAAAAAAAGTGAGTTCTGACTTTAATCTCAGAATTCTGACTTTTTTCTCAGAATTCTGAGATTAAACTCAGAATTCTGACTTTAATCTCAGAATTCTGACATTAAACTCAGAATTCTTACTTTTTTCTCAGAATTCTGACTTTAAACTCAGAATTCTGAGAACAAAGTCAGAATTCTGAGAACAAAGTCAGAAGTATGGGTGCCTATTGGGAACCAACTTCGGTGGTGCACTAGAGTGGAGGAGAGGAGAGGAGAGCCACGCGCGGACCGAAAATGTCGGACCTCAGTGAGTTTTTGCGTGTTCGAGGGGTCCCTGAGGAAGCCATTTCATTCATGGAAGAGCAGAAGGTGAGTGAAGAAGGTATGTGTTGGTTTGGTGCTTGGTGTTTGTAAAAATGAAGAAATATGTTGTTAGAAGCTCGTTAACTCGTAGCACGTGTGTTAGCTTAAATGGTTGGGCTACCGGACAATATCCACGAGCCCATCCCGATTTTTGTCATTTTGTTACAATAATTTTGTGATCTGCCGCTGTGAGGAACGCTGCTCGCTGCCCGCTTTTGTGGCAGCAACTACCGAGTGAGAGGTGTGGAGCCACAGTTAACATTACACCGGTCTACACCGGGCAGTGGTTCTTTTCACCGGTCGATGCCGTCCGCGGCATCCCCTCTCACAGAACTATGTTACCGCAAGTAATTTAGCCATAGGCAGTTTTCCCTGATCGCCCCAAGAATACCAACCTCCTCAGCTGTCTGAAAGGGATTAGAACAGCAGGACAATGTTGGTAATGTAGGCTTACCTTGTAGCTACAATTCTAATAGCAG
>NC_065527.1:36449349-36450900 GCF_006386435.1 Epinephelus moara | reverse complement strand
AGAGTCTACTGTAAAATTGTTTTTTGTTTTTTATATATAGAAGCGAAGGTAATTTCTCAGGGATTTCATTTCGGGATATTCCACTGATCATATACATTTACAATTCAATAAAATTAAAGGATATTTGTGATATAATACAGTAACTGAAAACACAACAGAATTTCTTTAATTGAAATGATTTATTACTTTATAATTATCCAACCACACACACAATTTACAAAAACAGTTGTAGCCTGGCGAAATTAAACCAGCACAGGACACAGAAATATCTTTTGGGGTCTTTAATCTTAATAATAGAATATGGTGTTCAGCAAATAAAAAGAAATAATAACAGTTTCCAAATAAAAGTGGCAGACTGTCCTCTGCCCTATCTGCAGTCCTTGTAGATAAATTAAAAAAAAGCAATTGTTCAATTGTACTTATGTGTAAGTTGCCCAGACGCAAAAAAAAGTATCTGCCACCAATGCTCTACTCCAAACAGGAAGTTGGCCATTTTGATTCAAATTTTTCAGTTTGGCGTTGATTTTGTGATTTCCACACCTTGTAATTTAACGAACTCTACAGATACAAAAACAACAATCAGTAGTCATTTATTTTTTTAGTTTTGTCAACAACTCTCTTTCCATGACTGTGTTTCTAATTTGCTGCAACATTATGGGTAACATTAATAGCCTCTAGGCCCTGGGGACCTGGGGGTGAGTGATGACCTGAGGCTCTGGTCATCCAGCGACCTGACTCAGGACCAGCTTCTCTGCCTTTTGTTCAACGTGGTGGAGGTGGAGGTGACCACCACCTGTGCTTTTTTCCACATGTTCATCTACTCAACAGGATGTTAGGAGACTATATGTGTGGTAATCAGCATCTGTTGGTGGTAAAAGCTACTCAAGCTGAAATAGCGACTGAGTAAACTTTTACTTTGTTTAATATGTTGAATATGAATAACACCAAAGTGAGGAGCAATCATGGGTCTGTTTTTAAATTTCATTTTCACCCAATTATTAAAAACATTGAACAACATTTAATGACTTTCTCAAAGGCTAATATGAAAAGAAAGTGATGTTACATTTAATATGAGTTATGCATTAACTCTGTCAGTGATTCTTTTTATGACCGTAGCTGTGTATTTTTTCCCGGAAGTTTTCTCCCCTGTTGTCGTGGTGAATCATAGTATCGGAGCTCCATTGATGATGGCTTTATCACTAAGATGCTCAAGTCAAAAATGTCGATGCTATATTGCTGCATACTCTGTAGTTCTTATGCATAGAGCGTGGCTGGCAGTGAATGCTTGAAAGGCATAGCAACAGTAACCAAGGGAGCGGGGCTTAGCTAAGGATCATGTTATCCAATGACATTACGTTTGGAGCCTCCACCTTGTTCCCCGGCGCTGCGTTGTGATTGTTTGTCCCTCTTCACCGAAGGACACGGCAGTCATTACGGTAAGTGGTAGGAGCTTGCTTGTAGCGTAGTCATTTTGTGAATGTTGCTCGTGCTTCTGACATTATATGTGGGTTTGTATGCTATATAAACTATGTGTGTACCTACATTATATCA
>NC_065527.1:36446127-36449123 GCF_006386435.1 Epinephelus moara | reverse complement strand
ACACACACACACACAAAATGTCAGATTTATGGACTTATGGGGACACTTCAAGAAAAAGCGTGAGCAGCTAAATGGCAGCCTCCTGAGTGCTGCTACAGTGTTTGAATTATGGGGACACTGGAACTGTCCTCATAATACTGTGGTGTCCTGATAATGCTGGTATGTAAACCGATAAAAAGTCCTCACAATCCGGAGAAACCAACACACACACACACACACACACACACACACACACACACACACACAAAACGGATACACTTTTTTGATTGACAAGGCCAAACACTTTCACGACCACACTGCATTCTAACTTCTTCTTCATACGGAAGAGGATTAGGGCCACTGTGGAAAAAAAAAGTGAGTTCTGACTTTTTTCTCAGAATTCTGACTTTAATCTCAGAATTTTGACTTTAAACTCAGAATTCTGACTTTAAACTCAGAAGTATGGGTGCCTGTAGGGAACCAACTTCAGTGGCGCACTAGAGTGGAGAGGAGAGGAGAGGAGAGGAGAGGAGAGGAGAGGAGAGGAGAGCCACGCGCGGACCGAAAATGTCGGACCTCAGTGAGTTTTTGCGTGTTCGAGGGGTCCCTGAGGAAGCCATTTCATTCATGGAAGAGCAGAAGGTGAGTGAAGAAGATATGTGTTGGTTTGGTGCTTGGTGTTTGTAAAAACTAAGAAATATGTTGTTAGAAGCTCGTTAACTCGTAGCACGTGTGTTAGCTTAAATGGTTGGGCTACCGGACAATATCCACGAGCCCATCCCGATTTTTGTCATTTTGTTACAATAATTTTGTGATCTGCCGCTGTGAGGAACGCTGCTCGCTGCCCGCTTTTGTGGCAGCAACTACCGAGTGAGAGGTGTGGAGCCACAGTTAACGTTACACTGGTCTACACCGGGCAGTGGTTCTTTTCACCGGTCGATGCCGTCCGCGGCATCCCCTCTCACAGAACTACAGTCAGGTCCATAATTATTTGGACAATGATACAGTTGTNTTTCACCGGTCGATGCCGTCCGCGGCATCCCCTCTCACAGAACTATGTTACCGCAAGTAATTTAGCCATAGGCAGTTTTCCCTGATCGCCCCAAGAATACCAACCTCCTCAGCTGTCTGAAAGGGATTAGAACAGCAGGACAATGTTGGTAATGTAGGCTTACCTTGTAGCTACAATTCTAATAGCAGACAGACAGACAGGGGGCCTTTTATACTTCTTATTTACACTCAAAGTCCAGAATTGATCTACTGTGCAAATTGTTTATAATATCAGAATCACAAATATCCTGCTGTAGGCTACTGTAGCTACTGAAGAGCAGCAGCCTAGGTAATTTGGGCAGTGCTAACATTAGCTACATTAAGACATTGCAGCAGTAACAGAATGATTCAACCAAAGGAAAAGTTAACACAATAAACACAATTAGGACTTAGATCCAGCAACAAAAGGGAATGATCAGAAGACATTACATGACTACATGTTTATGTAAATTCATGTGCAGGCATTTCACTCCCCAGGATCAGTTAGCCTGTTAATTTGTTGCTTGAACCATAAACAGCACAGTGCTTACAAGGGTTAGATCTATTTAAAATGATTTAGCCATTTAACTTAACTCTATTCATCCCATTCTCTCAAGTCTGAGAGATGCTTAGTAGCACTAGTTTTACNCGATGCTTCACAGTGCAGATGGACATTGACCTGAAGCATACTGCAAAAGCAACCAAAGACATTTTTAAGGCAAAGAAGTGGAATGTTCTGCAATGGCCAAGTCAGTCTCTTCAGAAATTCTCTCAATATTAAAGAAATATTTGCAATTTTAGAACATAGCAACCAGACATTAACAAGTATCTGAACTTTAAAGAGGATATGAAGAAGACATGGTCTGTTCAGAGGGAGAAACCAGTCTGACTCTGATAAAGTGCTCAGTCAACATGAAATCACAAAAAAAATGCAAAGATGTACAGTTAATTTTGGCAATATAACTCAACTGGTTGGTGTCACAAGATACTGTAAGATGTATTATTAAATTGGTTGGTTAACAAGATGTGTGTTATCAGGGCAATATGGCATCTGAGAAACATCAGAACAGCATCAGTGTTTAATAAAAACACTTCAGAACACTAAATACTCTCCAGACATTCTTTCAATGAGTTTGGAGGTGATATTTTAGCAATCACCATAAAGTATCCAAACTTCCAAAGACCTGAACTCAATTCAATTAAGCAATGGCATACAATGGAACATTTTGCTTATGCATAAGTAATGGATAACACTATACAGATTACAGGGCAAAACTACAAATACTACAAGTTTTGGCTACATAAAACTACAAGTTTTTGTAGCCAAAACTGGACTTCCTCCTGCACAGCTGGAGGATATATCTCTCTATTAGGGACAGTGCTGAAGTGCATGTTGAAGTGCACATATTAAAGGTCCAAAATATTTGTTCGTCTCCATTCTTTGCAATTCGGTTCCTGCAATCCTGAGGATTGTTCTGGTAATGGTTGTGGGAATCTAAACAATATCCATTACCCAGACATTGCTTTCAAGAACTGCATTAAATTATGAACGGAAATCCGGGAAGTTGTCATATCTTTCAGCTATGTGCAGGATCTTTCCGCATGTGTGACCAATTGGTCTTCTGCTGAACTCTGTCATTTCTTCAAATTCCACATAGATGCTGTCTGTTATTACAAGATCAGATCCGGTGCAGAACCGCAGAAATTTCTGCAGTTTAATTTCATCTAGCGCTCTGATGAATCTTTTCAGATGATTTTTCACTTCCTTTTGTTTTGGAGTCAAATCATTTGAAAATTTCAGCAGCTGGCAGACCTTTTTTGAGGTTGGTTGCAGGTCAGTTAACAACTCGATCAATGCCTCTGGACTGAGGATGAGATGATGATGGGTAATCTCTCTCCAGCAGTCAATGACGAACATCGGTTTTTGGACAAGCTCTTTGTGCGCTATTTCATCAAGAATTGTAGGAAGAGTCTTAGCTGTGATCCTC
>NC_065527.1:36428873-36441926 GCF_006386435.1 Epinephelus moara | reverse complement strand
ATGTACAGTTAAACCAGTGTTGTCCTCATAATCCAGGGTTTTGCTCTGATTGTGTGTGTGTGGGTAATGTACAGTTAAACCAGTGTTGTCCTCATAATCAAGGGTTTTGCTCTGATTGTGTGTGTGTGTGGGTAATGTCCCAACAAACAAGTGTGGGGTCAGGAAACGCCTTCTCCCACCCCGTCCTCATAGTCCGTAAAATGTCAGGTTTTCATATCTTCAGATTCTTTGACAATAATTTAATTCTAAGTAGACAGAAACATTTCTAAAAAATTTTGGACCATTTTAATCTTTCTTGCATCTCTCTGGGACAAAGGGAAAGGTGGGTCCCCATAAACCATGGCTGAGCTGGTATGGGAAAAGTGTCCTCATAATCCTCCCATACCTGTATGTGTGTGTGTGTGTGTGGTCAGCTGCTGTCAATGTCAAATCATTAGTAAATTATCAGTTTGATTTTAATATGCTTAAAAACTGGGTCTTTATACTTTTAGATGCCCCGTGGCAAGTCCTACCTTCGCTCTGAGGCGGCTAAGTGGAGGATGGCAGAGCGACAGTTGGCCTCCAGTGACGCTGGTGCATGTATGTGGCGTGCCTTCTTGAAATCAACTTTTTATGTATATCCTTGCTGTATGACTGAGTTAAACTCCTAACTTTGTGTATTTTTATAGTCTTGAAAAGTTCACATATTGTGTTTAAGTGCTTGAACTTTGAATTTGGTCTCCATTTTAAAAAAAACAAATATTTTATGTTCATCAACAGCTTGTGGCACAGGGTGGTGCCACAAAGTGCACAAACGGTCAATTTCTGAGCACACTGGGCGCCAGCATAAATTGGTCATTCCAGTTGAGGTCCCAGGCAAGACGGTATGTACAATTCATAACGATTTCACTGATGATTAGAAGTTTTAGTTGTGTGTTTTCAGCCTAAAAGAAATCCTGTCTTTTGTTCCAGCTTGTTCTTCTTGTAGGGGCGTCCCCTCTGCGCTCCCTTGCAGATGGGATTGTGCTGATGCCAGAGGATTGCTACACCTTTGGCGTCATGTCCACTCCAGGGGCGTGTCCTGACTAGCTCAGGACTGAGGATGAAAATGCTGTTCTTCCTCGGATCTCTGATGCTGTCTGTGTCATGGCCCCTAGCAACAACCTTATTATTTTGTTTAGGTCTTCGCTGGGACCTTGTCCCACACTTGACAGTCCCGGGGGATATCCAAGAGTTTTTCCGGCATGAATTTCACCTCGTGTCAGCACGTCTCGGTATGTTTGAAAATAATGGTACATGGTTCTAAACAGTTTTATGAAGGCTTATGAGAATTATATATTTTACATATAATTTCTAATATTATACCCATTATGGTTTTCTAATAAGAAAGTTGACATTGCCTTTTTAAAATGTGTTTTTCAAAAACTGTTTATTTTCTTGTTCCTTTTTTTTAAGGTGTGAAAGTGATAGTTTGTGTGCTTTATCTAAGAAAATGACAAGTGTTAGAAATAATCTACATGTCTGTCAACACTGCCTTGCGAGAGTGTTTCATTCATATTGTATATGGATTACGCTCGCGTAATATCACATAGGATTACGCTTGCGCAGGTCCTAGTCCTTTTTTTTGTTAACCAACTGGTCTTTTTGTGTGTGTTGGGGTAGTTCCTAGGGGGTAGTCTAGCTGTTCTTAAGTGCATTCACAAGACACCCGAAGAAGCCCATAGAGATACTGTTTGTGTGTCACAGAGGATAGTCAGGTGTCTGGTTATGACAAGTTCAAAGAGACAACTCCGTAGTTCTGGTTGGAGGAGGGTTCCTTGGGGGTAGTCTAGCTGTTCTTTTAAGTGCATTCAATGGCACAAGACATGTTCCTGATCAAATATGTAATGTAATTAATGTATGTAATAATTTGCAATAAAATTGTATGATATTTTACACCCTGGTTTCACGTCTCACCTGAATACTAACTGAACCATGATACTGAACTGGTAAATGGTAATGAATGGGACAGTTTCATCATCAGAAATTGTAAGAATGTTGTAATTTAAGAGTAAAAGTCAAGGAATGAGTTGTTTATATGTAGTCATTGCTTAATAGTAAGACAAAAGTAATTAAGTGGTAATCATGTAGGGTTTCAGTAGTAATTCAAAAGGGTTTGTGTAGAAATAAAAAGTAATTCAATAGTGATGAGTAGTGATAAAACACTACATATGCAGAAGGATGTAGTAATTCCATAGGGATTGTGAAGGCATACAACAGTAAATGTGTAAGCATTGTGTAGTTATTCAATAATAAATGTGAAGGAATGAGTAGTGATTATATAGTAATTTCCCAAAATCCAACAGTGAGACAGAAGTAATTAAGTAGCAATTGTGCAGGGATTTGAATAGGCATCATGTAGTAATTGTCAGTAGTTATCAGTAGTGAAATCACCCAATACATTACTCATTACTATTCAAATCACTACACAAATCACTACACAGCTCAATAGCAATCAAGTAGTGAAACAGTAGTTTTTGTGTAGGTATTTAGTAGTAGTGATGAGTAGTGATTCAGTAGTGTTTTTTCATGAGGGACGTTTTTTGTATAAATTGTGTATGTACACTGAAAATTGTGGCCTTGGCAGCCAGTTAAAGACAAAAGTTTTAGACGATTTTAGACCCCTCTCCACTCTAGCTCACAGCTGACAATTTCTCCACATTTGCTCATGGTACTTTCAGAGGCACAGATTAAAAACAGTAAAAGATATGAAAAAGATGAAAACATGAGTGAATAGATGAGACCTGTGGCAACATTTGAGAGTTGGAATGGAGTCTGTAGCACAAGGTATGGAGAAGCTATTTAGGCATGAAAAAGGCCAATGATTGGTCCCTTTCTCCATTCATTTCCTGTAGGACAGCTTTCGAAGATCCTCAGGAGGTTTTGTGGCACGTCACATTTAAGAAGCCATAAAATCCAAACTGTTCGAGTAATGACAAAGTTATACAGAACTTTTATTCAGCAGGATTTGAGCTGTCATGTGTGCGAGTTTGAAGCCGATACGATAAATAGTCTAGGGGGAGATAGTTTTTAAAACAGAGGATTTTTTAGGCTAAATCTTACTTTGAAAGGGCAAATAGCTCACTTCCTGTTGGATTTAGGTCAGGGGTGTTAGTGCGTGTTTTCTAGGTCTTGATGAGACGAACAAGCCAGTTATGGTTTGATCTTTCTATGACATTCCTACGGTCTACGCAGTGGCCATTTTAGTGTGCCCAGGTGGTGTTAGAGAGCCCAATTGGGCACTTTTGGGGTTATTTTTTCCTTTTATCAAAATTTTCACCAGTCCCGACATGCGTGCCAATTTTGAGCATGTTTAGGGGGTCAAATTTGGGTTCAAAGAGATGGCGGGAGAAAGACTAAAGAAAGAAAGAAAGAAAGAAACGCACCAAAAAGAATAGGGTCCTTGCCCCTCTTTCCTTATTTATAAAAATAAGAAAAGAAAATCTATCTCCAAGGTTCTAAAAGAAGAATTGCTGCATAGAGAAGCATTACACAAGCAAGATCAATCAGAGGGAAAACTGGAATAAATTAGTCATAGCTAGGGCTGTCCCGAATACAATTTTTTAACATTCGGACCTTCGGCAGAATTTATAACCAATATTCGTTCACAGCGGTGGGGGGGGGGACCTGATTGTATTGTACTGGGGAGTTTTGCACAGCGGCGACCAGATCTTTGCTCTCAAACCACAAAAAAATGTGATGGCACAACAGTCTCCTTCAGTACATTATTCTATGCTTTCTTTTGATTTTCACATTGGCTAGTCATCCTGTTTAATTTGTCTTCTGATTAAATTGGAACCGTTGAAACAAGTTGTAGGAAGCCTCTGCAAGTAATTGGTTGCTGGCAGACACTCTGTGCTGCAATAAAATGGTTAATCAGCAGTGCCGTGCACTGTAGAGCCGATGCGCTGCTGGTTCTGCCGGCCTGAATAGAATATAATGTCTATAGCCTTACTGTTGTGTACAGCCTTTATAGACTGAGCTGAGTAGTGATGCGCGGGTCGACCCGTAACCCGCGGGACCCGCAAATGGACCTGCGGGTCGGGCAGCAGTGATCGTCTGTTAAATCGGTCTGTAAATGATATTTTGACATTATTGGCTATTACTGTCATGGCATCCGAAGGTACTGATGCGTTGAGCAGGTGACAGTCCGCGGTCGTTTTCAAAACACACTTGTGTCACGCACTCCAAAAGAAACTTGTTGAAACTTTAAACAATAATTTATTGTACAAAACGGGGGAAACAAACGTTGACAAAAACGGTTCCATAATTCATATTAAATTCAAAACATAACGAAAAAACAGCTACAAGTTAGAGGGAATAGTGATAAAGTGGTAAAACTTGGCATTGATCCACAGCCTCAGACGGATGCGCTCAAGCGTGCCGTGCGCACAAGCTCCGTTGGTAGGCTACTTTTTCACACACTGCAATAATTTAATTTAACTTGTGCAATAACCCCATTCACCCTGACTGTATATATTCTGTTTGTGTAAATAATCTTGTTCAGTTTACAATATATATATATGTATATATATATATTTATTTACATTTATGTTTGTTAATAATTCCTGTTTATTTCACTATATATTTGTTAATACTATTGTTTAAATTTCTTATATTTTCACGTATCTTTCCTCTCTTGCAAGGAGCACCTGTAACATAAATAATTTCCCCTCAGGGATCAATAAAGTATTTCTGATTCTGATTCTGATACTATATTTTCACATTTTTAACAATGCAATTTAAAAGTTTTGATTTTTATTGATAACCTACATTTACCAACAACAAAGCACCAAAAAAAAAAACACCTAAATACCTACCCATAGAAACGAATATTCGAATATCCGAATATTTGGGTACAGCCCTAGTTATAGCCAGAGCAAATTTCAATCTAGACCACACAAATTATATTAAACAAAAAAGTATGTATTTGAAACAAAGAATGCATGAATTTGGGAATAGACTGGGTAAATTATTGGCACACTCTTTAAAGGACAAGCTAAGAAAACCATCATGGCTATTAAGACTGAAAACGAAGTAACATATGAGCCATTAGAAATCAATAAACATTTTTTGATTTTTACAGTAGTTTATATATATCAGAAAATATTTCGGTTTCTGAGACAAAAGTCTTTTTGGAAAGTTTGGATCTACCTCAAGTTACAGCTTCAGATCAACAAATTCTTAATAAAAACTTTTCCGAGGAGGAAGTATTTTTCTAGAATTAAATCATTGCCAACAAATAAATCCCCAGGCCCAGATGGCTTTTCTGGAGAATTCTATAAAACTTTTTGGCCACAACTTAAATCAGTTTTTATGCTAATGATAAATGATTTCTTCAGTCATAACACCCTTCCTGCTTCTATGAACACAGAAAGAGTTTCTGTTATTTTAAAAGAAGGGAAAGATCCTCAGAGATGTGCCTCATATAGGCCTATAAGTTTGCTTGAATGTGACTACAAAATTATCACAAAACTGCTATCTAAAAGACTAGAATCAGTTCTTCATAAGTTAATAAAATTAGATCAAACAGGATTCATTAAAGGTCACCACTCCTCCGATAATACCAGACAGCTGTTTAACATCATACAGTATTTAAATCAGAAGAAAATACCCTCATTATTAATATCCCTTAATGCAGAGAAGGCGTTTGATCGCTTAGAATGGGATTTTCTTTTTTCGGTTCTAGATAAATTTAAAATAGGGTCTAATTTTATTGCATGGATTGAAACACTATATAAAACTCCAAATGCAACTGTTTGTACTAACAATGTGGAATCATCTCCAGTACAGTTAGGTAGAGGCTGCCCTCTATCCCCATTATTATTTGTTCTTGCACTAGAACCCTTTGCTGAGATGATAAGAGCTAATAAAGGGAGTGACTTCAGGCACACAACACCACAAAATCTCACTTTATGTGGATGATACTTTATCATTTGTTACAGAACCTATGTTAACTCTGCGCCATGTTTTGGCAGATGCAATATTTTTCTAAACTTTCAGGATATAAGGTCAACTTACAAAAATCAATTGCTTGTCCTCTTAACATTTGGGATGAAGAAAATGTTAAGAAAGAATGACCCATCTCTTGATCAATACACAGCTTTAAATATCTTGGGAGTACAGGTAACACCCACTTCGGACAAATTATTTAAAGAAAACTATGTCCCTCTACTGGATGATTGCAAAAAGAAACTTCAGACTTGGTCTTTTCCCCCATTATCTCTTATTGGGAAAATTAATGTTATTAAAATGAGTATACTGCCCAAGTTCATTTATGCCTTCAATATGCTGCCGTGTTATATTTCTTTTTCTTTTTTCAAGTTGATAAATAGATGTCTAACAAAATTTATATGAAATAACAAGACACCAAGGATTAGGGTTTCTACTTTAACAAAGTCATGTTTAAAAGGGGGGTTAGGACTTCCGAATTCTTTATGGTACTATTGGGCCTGTCAAGTTAGAAATATGATAAGTTGGAAGTTGGGAACTAGTTCTCTTTGGGTAGCATTGGAATCGCTAACATGCTATCCATTGGAGATCACAGCAACACCTTATGTTAATAAATTGCAGTCTCTGATCAACCTGGAGGGGTTGCCCCTTTTACAAACTACATTGAAAGCTTGGCAGGACTGTAATAGATATCTGGGTACAGAAGGACATGTAAGTATAAACTCACCTATTGCTTTCAACCCTGACTTTCTGGCACTTTGTTAAACCGATTTTTTGAACTGGTTACTTCATGGCTTGAAAACTTTTCCGACACGCTAGATGATAACTCTGAATCGGTCAAATATTTTACTGCCATCTGTGCAGAATATCAAATCCCCAGAACAGACTTTTTCAAGTTCTTGCAGGTTTGTCATATTATTGTATCTTCACTTGAAAAGGGACAATTCAGATTACACCCCACTGAGTTGGAACAATTTATTATTGTATGGTATCCTGTGGCTGTGTATGAGGGTATGTGTATGATATGTGCTAAATTGTGAATAAAATAAATAAATAAAAAAAATTGTGAAAAACTGTTTAACCAGAAGTCAATTTATGTCAGGCCTGACAGGGTCATTTTAAGTAAGGAAAAAAGAATCTGCAAGTAGTGCTGAAGATTTCTATGAAATTTATATGACAGTCATAATGGGAATACAGTATTTCACACTGGATGGCTTTAAATACATTAACTTTTAGTATGCTTTGACATACAACCCCAATTCCAAAAAAAGTTGGGACGTGAACAAAAACAGAATACAATGATTTGAAAATTATTTTTGACCTATTTAATTGAATACAGCCCAAAGACAAGCTATTTGTTGTTCAGACTGATAAACTTTATTCATTCAATCCTTTTTGTAAATGTACACTCATTCTGAATTTGATGCTGCAGCATGTTATAATGAAGTTGGGACAGGAGCAACAAAAGACTGGGGAAGTTGTGGAATGCTTGAAAAAACACCCGTTTGGAACATTCCATAGGTATACAGGTTAACTGGTTACAGGTTTCAGTATCATGACTGGGTATAAAGGGGCATCCTTGAAAAGCTCAGTTGTTCACACGCAAGGACGGTCAATGTGAAAAACTGTGTGGATAAACAGTCCAAACAGTTTAAGAACAAAATTTCTCAACAGAGTTTTATTTTATGGATGTCATCATCTACAATACATAATATCATCAAAAGATTCCCAGAATCTGAAGAAATCTTTGCACAAGAGGGACAAGGCTAAAAACCAAACTTGAATGACTGTGACCTTTGACCCCTCAGACTGCGCTGCATTGGAAACCGACATGATTGTATAAAGGATATTACTACATGGTATCAAGAACACTTTGGAAAAACCATTATCAAATTCAAGTTAAGACTCCACCACGCAAAGTGAAAGCCATATATCAACAACATCTAGAAAAATCACGGACTTGTCTTAGCCTGAGCTCATCAGAGATGGACTGACACAAAGTGGAAAAGTGTGCTGTGGTCTGACCGGTCTATCACGGACGTTGTGTCCTCCTGGCTAAAGAGGAAGAGGACCATCTAGACTGTTACCAGCTCAAAGTTCAAAGCCAGCATCTGTGATGGTATGGGGGTGTGTTACTCTGCCCATGCCATTATCATTAAATGCAGAATGTTACTTTGTTGTTTAAGCAGTGTGACTTATGGTAAATGTCATTATGCCACTTGTTGTTTTAAGGTATTGCAAATTTTGTATAATATTTATTGGTGTGTTATTTTAAATAATGTGCTGTGCGCTATGAAAGCGATGGACAATGGACTTAACGGTTTGCTGTGTCACAGTGGACTTGTGTGTTTACCCGTCTGTCATGAACTGTCTTTTACAAATGTCAACAAAGGCACACGTAGCTGATTGGCACACCTGCTGAGCCTTATTACAACCTCCCACTCCTAAGAGTGAAGACGCCAAGTCTCTTGGTCAGGTTCGCACCAGGAGGCTGTGTTGGCTTGCTGCTGAAAGGTGCTGCGCTCCCTTCCTATCGGGCTGGATCTACGCCTCTCCCCGCACTGCTGTGGATGGCGTCGTCTCCCCTCGTATCTGTGAAGCTGATCCTGAGACTCTATTGTATCAATACTCGCTATCCTTCAAGTTAAGGGAAGTAGTATTTTGTTCCTCTTAGCGTGTGCATGTGTTAACTCCCCCACGATATTGCTGAGTGCGCAGTGGTATGCACAGACTTTTTGAAGGGCAGGGGCAAAAAGAAAAAAAAGGGCACATACAGCTAAAATCGATTATTAATTAATCGCGATTATGTTATGGACGAGTATGAATCGATTATTACATTTTCAAAAATCGATTATTTTTTTCATTATTTTATTTTGTAAAAATGTTATCCCGCGGTCAATGGAAGTTGAACGTCACACGCGCACGCCCAGTTCCAGTTCCGCAGGTGCGTGCAGCAGCCAGAGCGAGTGAGCAGTGCATGCTAACCTGATGCTAACCGTATGAGCGAGGCGTGTAGAAAATGGACGAGGAACAGCAACTAGCAACCAAACAATCCACCCAGCTCCATCTGGACTAAAAGTGAGCGTGTGGATTCATTTTGGTTTTCATGGCAGGAGCTCTAAACATGTTGAAAGAATGCACGCCGTCTGTCGACATTGCCACACTAAACTGAAGTACTGCGGCAATACGAGCAACTTGAGGGCTCACATGTCCCGCTTCCATCCAGAGGAGGCTGCGTGGGTTAAAGACGGCCGCCTGAAGCCCATCACTGCACCGAATCAACGTACTCTCCATGAGATGACAAAACTAGCCCCGGGCTCAGAGCGAGCTAAGAAAATCGCAACGTCAATATCTTATTTCATTGCCAAATATATGAGGCCATACAGTGTGGTGGAAAACCAAGGCTTCTGCTACATGGTCCACAATATGGAGCCAAAGTATGTGATACCATCCTGGAGCTTTTTTTACACAGAAGTCGATTCCAAGTCTTTACAAGGAGACAAAGTTTTTAATGCAAGAGTCCCTCAAGTCTGCTCCCAGGGTAGCAATAACTTGCGATGCCTGGATATCCAGAGCCACCGTCTCATATCTGACTGTTACAGCTCATCATGTCAACAGTGAGTGGAAGCTAACTTCATACGTGCTTCACGAGCTTTACGAGAGCTATGGATGATAGCCACACAGGTGCAAATATGTGTGAGTTTCTCAAAGCTGTGGCGGACGAGTGGGGGATAGAGACACACGACCTGGTTCTCGTTACAGACAATGCGTCAAATATGAACCTGGCTGCAGAGCTTGGCAACTTTCTACATGTCCGGTGTTATGCTCACACCCTAAACCTCGCCTGCCAACGAGCACTGAAGTTGCCCACTGTAGCCCAACTGTTGGATCAAGTCAGACGGATCACCGCCTTCTTTCACCGGAGCACCACAGCCAGTCATGTGCTGGAACAAAAGCAGGCCCTACTCGGTAAGCAAAAGGCTTAAAATTAATTAAAAAATAAAATATTTGCCTTTGTAATCGAAGTGAATCTATTTTAACTGTAGCATACAAAGCAAGCTTTTTATTAACTTTTAATTTACCAGTAGGCTATTTAAAAATATAGTTCCTAATGTAGGCTACTAGTAATTGGCTTTTTTTTTTTTTTTTTTTTTTCATTTTACCAGAACTGCCTAAACACAAACTGAAGACAGATGCTCCAGCAAGGTGAAATAGTGGCTTTGACATGGTTGATCGGTTCCTTGAACAGCAGCCAGCCATCTGCGCTGTGCTTCTCTCTCCTCAACTAAGTATGGGATTTAAGATTTTATTAGACCTAGTATTAATGCCATTAGTGGTTGATTAATTATCAGTGTGCCATTTTCACGAGTGTATCATGTCTACACATACAGTATGCCAAACTGACACGTGTTATTAATAATGTTAACCAATTAGCTGTGTCCATCTATTGTTGAATTGTTGTCTGGCTCACAGGATATAAGTTGACATGCACCAAGGCTAATAGGCTATTATAGTTCACTAAAACTAAACTAAAAACTAAAACAAGGTGTGAAAAATATTTTAGTTAATTGAAATAAAAATAAAAACTAGACTTTAGAATAAAAACAAAAATTAACTGAAACTATATTGTGTACACACAAAACTAACTAAAATAAAATAAAAATATACAGAAAATGTCTTTAGTTTTAGTCTTTGTCAATTTGTCACACAACAAGCCTGAGGAGGAGGCACTGGTGCATGTGTTTATTGAGAATGAGAGTCTAAATGACTGTGAGTCGTGTTTGCGTGAATGGATGAACCTTAAAGCATACAATGTTGATTTCTTTTTTTAACTATTCCAATTCCTGTTCTCGATTCCTATCATCCTTACAGGTGAGGAAAGGTGCACATGACATCTGCACACTGAGTGAGGCAGATGTGTCCGGCGCTGAACACCTAGTGAAGGCCCTCAAGCCCATGAAATTGGCCACCACCACAATGTCTGAGGAGAGCATGCCTACTCTCTCCGTTATCGCCCCACTACATGCACAGCTCCTGGCCGACTTCACCCCCGCACCAGAGGATGACCCGATGACCCGTTAAATCAAGCATGCCATGCGGGAAGATTTGAGGAAGAGATATACATCTACAAAAGAGAGGCACACACTGCATACAGCATCTGCCCTCAATCTTTGCTTTAAAGCTCTTCCATTCCATTCAGAGGATGAAAAAGTGGAGACATACAGCAGAGTGACTACAGAGGCTGCATCCCTCGAGGTAGTCTCTCTTTTGATATAAATAATTCTACTACTTTAGAGAATGATTAATTGATATAAATAATTCTACTACTTTAGAGAATGATTAATTATCTGATTGATAGAATGCTTTGTATTAGAAAAATATGGCCAATCAAAAACTAAAAAATTGAATGCCTTAGTTTTATTGGGAAAGTTTTGTTTGAGTGTAAAATGCAGACTTGGAATGTTAAGTTAAAATGTAGGCCTTTGAATTACGATGATGCTTTTGTATTTGTTTAATAATTTTGAAATGTGAATGCTTTAACCTGTCTTATTTTACTGTTTCCCTGTATCAGGTGGTGAGACAAGAGGCTGAAGTCCCTGAGGGGGAAGGTGATGACATGGCTGAGGGGCATGATGATGTGAGGAGGATGATGCAGTTGAGAAGGATCGAGACGAAGTCCCGAACCTGGAGGACGACGGCCCCTCCACGCCCTCCACCTCAAGACCATCTTCTCTGACTGCACTGCTGGGCCAAACCTGTAGTGTTGTTGTTACCACAGTGGAGCCCAAGTTGGCACAAACCAGGGCTGAGGAAGAGGTTCGCATGTATCTGGAGGCCCCTTCACTTCCTCTCACCAATGACCCCCTTGAGTGGTGGAGCACCAACGATCATGTGTATCCTCTCCTAGCCAAGCTGGCCAAACGATACTTATGTATCCCAGGTACGAGCGTTGCTGCAGAGAGAGTGTTCTCCACTGCGGGGGACATTGTGTCAGCACAACGGAGCACACTCACTCCACAACATGTGGACCAGCTGGTCTTCCTCCATAAGAATCTGGTCGTTCCAGATCAATGAATGTTCAGAACAACTTGATCACTCACAAGTTATAGTGTGTTGTGTTCTGTCACTGTGTTCTGCAGTATATAAGCTACAGTAAGTTGGTTCTACCTCTAAAGGAAATAAGCCTTCCATTTAATTGTTGTTGTCATGATAGTGCAAAGAATCTGGTCATTCTAGACCACTGATTGTTGTTTAGTATTACTTGATCAGTCACAACACAATGTGTTGTGTTCATTTCTGTGTTCTACAGTATATAAGCTAGTAAAGCTACAATAAGTTTTTCCATTTAAGTTCAGTTGTCATGAAGGTGGAAGGCATTACACAGCTGTGAACACATAAAGTTCCAAAGCTGCATTTTTGTTCTGCAGGAAAAAAAAACTCCAAATGTGGACATATTTGCAAGTGTGGACATTTGTTTTAAGTTAAAACAAATAAGTCTGAAGTTACAACTACGGAGCCTTTGTGCTCCACTGTCTCTCAGATTAACTCATATCGCAGCGGTGCCTGGATAGCGTGACGTGTGTGGTTGTGCTGCTGCTGTGGTCCTGCCAGATGCCTCCTGCTGCTGCTGCCATCATTAGTCATACTTCTACTGTTATTATACACATATGATTATTGTCACACATATACATGTGTGATATTAATATGCCAGATATTAATATATACTTTCAACATATTGTACCACAGTAGCCAGAACTATAATATTATTACTTTCATTAATGTTGTTGTAAGTAGCCAGAACTATAATATTATTACTTTCATTAATGTTGTTGTAAGCTACTGTCATTACGTCTGTCCTGCATCTCTCTCTCTCTCTCTCTCTCTCTCTCTCTCTCTCTCTCTCTCTCTCTCTCTCTCTCTCTCTCTCTCTTTCTGTCTCATTGTGTCATATGGATTACTGTTAATTTATCATGTTGATCTGTTCTGTACGACATCTATTGCACGTCTGTCCGTCCTGGAAGAGGGATCCCTCCTCAGTTGCTCTTCCTGAGGTTTCTACCGTTTTTTTTCCCCGTTAAAGGG
>NC_065527.1:36420356-36421598 GCF_006386435.1 Epinephelus moara | reverse complement strand
AATTTTCGCAATATTACGCAGATGAAAAAATGCAGTCCGTGAGGTTTGTTTTAAATGAGAATTAAAAGACAAATCTTGATCAAATATTACTCCGAGGTTTCTTACGGTAGTGCTAGAGGCCAGAGCAATGCCATCTAGAGAAACTATGTCATCAGATAAAGAGTTCCATATGTTTTCGAGGGCACTTTAGACATGTTTATATGTTATATAAATGGCACATTATATAGCCTTAAAACAGACTAACTAGACAGACTACTCAAGTTAGTTTGTAGTTAGGATCAGCATCCACGAGAACTGTGTACATTCAACGTTGGACTGTGAAGAACACACAGAGACATGGATGTATGAAAGAAATAAATTTTCAACTAAGTAGATGCCATTTCCTGTATTCTAGTGCATTTTAACACCATATTAGCACCAGATAATCCAAACTGGTTCTGTGAGATATAGTTCTGGCTCAATATAGATCAAAAAAGGGCCCAACATAAAAGTCATTGCAACAGTAATGTTGTTACCACCCAAGAGGGCAGTTTATCATGTTTTAACCAGCCAAGAGGGCAGTTTACTGTGTTTTTTGGCTCCAAAGAGGACACTTCAGAGTGCGTTTTGGCTCCCAGGAGGGCATTTTGGCTGCCAAGAGGGTACTTTAGCGCGCGTTTTGGCTCCCAGGAGGGCACTTTAGCACACGCATTTTGGCTCCCAGGAGGGCATTTTGGCTGCCAAGAGGGCACTTTAGCGCACGTTTTGACTCCCAGGAGGGCACTTTAGCATGCATTTTGGCTCCCAAGAGGGCACTTTAGCGTGCGTTTTGGCTCAAGAGGGCACTTTAGCGTGCGTTTTGGCTCCCAGGAAGGCATTTTGGCTGCCAAGAGGGCACTTAAGCGCGCGTTTTGGCTCCCAGGAGGGCATTTTGGCTGCCAAGAGGGCACTTTGGCGTGCGTTTTGGCTCCCAGGAGGGCACTTTAGCATGCGTTTTGGCTCCCAAGAGGGCACTTTAGCGCGCATTTTTCAACAATTGGGCCAGGAGGGCACTTTAGCGCGCATTTTGGCTCCCAAGAGGGCACTTTAGCGTGCGTTTTGGCTCCCAGGAGGGCATTTTGACTGCCAAGAGGGCACTTTAGCACGCCTTTTGGCTCCCAGGAGGGCACTTTAGCACGCGTTTTGGCTCCCAAGAGGGCACTTTAACGTGCGTTTTGGCTCCCAGGAGAGCATTTTGGCTGCCAAGAGGGCACTTTAGCACGC
>NC_065527.1:36399889-36420272 GCF_006386435.1 Epinephelus moara | reverse complement strand
GAGGGCACTTTAGCGCGTGGTGTGCCTTTTGGCAGCCCACTTGGCCCCACGTTTTTCAACAATTGGGCCAGGAGGGCACTTTAGCGTGCATTTTGGCTCCCAGGAGGGCATTTTGGCTGCCAAGAGGGCACTTTAGCGCGCCTTTTGGCTCCCAGGAGGGCACTTTAGCATGCGTTTTGGCTCCCAAGAGGGCACTTTAACGTGCATTTTGGCTCCCAGGAGAGCATTTTGGCTGCCAAGAGGGCACTTTAGCACGCATTTTGGCTCGCAGGAGGGCATTTTGGCTGCCAAGAGGGCACTTTAGCGCGCGTTTTGGCTCCCAGGAGGGCACTTTAGCGCGTGTTTTGGCTCCCAAGAGGGCACTTTAGCATGAGTTTTGGCTCCCAAGAGGGCACTTTAGCGCGCGTTTTTCAACAATTGGGCCACAAAAAGCAGGACTCATGCATCTGAGTCCTGCTTTTTGTGTTCAGGGCGTCGGGTCCAGAGGGCGATGGTAGAGCAGCTGCAGCATGTTTTGTTGATGGGCACGCATGACTGTGTATAAAGGAGAGTGATCACTTAGTACCGCCAGTGCTTATTTGAATTTGCCGGCAATGAGGCAGGCTGGGCACTGATCTTGCTCTTCTCCTCTGACAGTGGCAGATCGGCTACACGGAGGTCCCACCACTGGATTCTCCGGATTGGACTGCAGCACATTGACAGCCCAGCTGAAGCAGGTTTCCTTGGCGACATGAGCAAGGGAAAATGCGGAGCCGCTCTTGGACTTCAGTGGACTGGACTGTTTGGTATCTCAGAATCCATCACTTCAGTGAACTGATTTACCTTTCAGAATCAGAATCAGAATGAGAATCAGAAAAACTTTATTGTCTATTGCAAAGCAGTGGAAATTCGTCTTTGATGTGGCTCACAGAATAAATAAGACACAGGTTAAAAAATACATAAATAGGAGCGTCGGTGTCTTAGTGGATAGAGCAGACGCCCCATGTACAAGGTTGTTGCCGCAGCGGCCCGCGTTCGCCTGTGGCCCTTAGCTGCATGTCATTACCCCTCTCTCTCTCCCCCTTTCATGCTCAACTGTCCTATCTATAAAGGCATAATATTTTGTAGCGAAAACGCCTAAAATGACATACCCAAATTAAAATGACTGTAGCCTCTGAACCGCTCTGACTACATGCATGCATGAGGTCTTGCCAGAAAGATAGTACATTGTTTAAGCCGTATGTAATAAAAAATGATCAACAATATAAACATTTAAACTAAATATACCATAATAAAGAATATCCATCGATATAAACGACTCACTGTCCAAACTTGGCTCTGCCACTTGTGCATCCATCATCAGCCCTGGCTTGCTACGCTGGACACAAATGACAGGGCTTCAGTCGAGGAGAGGAAAGTTTTCTTTGTGCCGTTAAACGGCACCTTTAGCCTTGCTGGGAAAAGCATGGCATATTCTGCTTTGATATCTCTGAGACGTTGTTTAGCTTCTGTGAAATCTTTTCGCCTCGAAAGCACTGCGGCAGACAGGTCATTATAAAAGGAGATCTTCTTCCCCTCCAGGATGATATCGCCATTATCCGCTTTGCGCCTCACAGCTGCCATCACTTTCTGCTTGTCAGGAAAGGAGTGGAATTATATGATGACTGGGCGCGGCCACTGATCGTTGCCGGGCTTGGGCGCTAGGGACCGGTGAGCTCTTTCAAGTTTGACTCGGCCTCCCTTGGTCTCCATGTCGAGGAAATTTGGGAGCCATTGCTAAAAAAAAGTCCAAAGCATTCCTACCAGTGGCGGCTGCTGGTCTTTCAAACAGGGGAAGCTCACTTTAAGTTTACATCATTGTGATGGCTGCACTTGCAGCCACACAGCAGCATTAAAGGTGGTAACCCTTCTTCACTCCTAAGTTATGCATTTTATTTGGATTTAGTTTACAGTCACAATAAATACTATAATAATACGCTGTCAGTTTTTCATTTTGTTAGTTGTGTTAGGTCTGTTGCGTTCATTCTTTTCTAACCTAAGTTACATTTGTTAATTGACCTCTTTTATGGTACCAGCATTTTGAGAATTTTTGTAAATATTATTTGCTACTTGTTAAAATAAAACTCTTTTTTCTGGAAAACCACCTGTGTTTCTCATGCCTGCCAACTCAGTCCCTCACAATCATAAAATTTGTCATATTGTAGCGAGGCAGTAACTTATAAAAGGAACATTTAATTGAAGCTGTTTTTCAACCACACCCTTGCCATACAACCACAGCAAAAGACACCTCAAAGATTTCAGATGGGTTTGAAAATGAACTATATTGCTTATGGAAATAAGGAACTCCGGACGGCACTCAGTCAGAAGACTCCACTCACAAATATCGGCATGGGACTGAGCTCGAAATGCGACGATGCCGGTGTGTATTTCCAAAGCGCTGTCAATCACAAAGGGGTTCCGCCTTTTAGACAATTCCTCCAATCATCATGCATACACCGAGTGTCCTCTCCCGCCTACCACTCCATTACGTCCCACGGAAGCTAAGCCTCCCTGGAAGTGACGATTTTGTCGCATTAACCAATGACCGTCTTGCTTTGGTCTACTCTTATTTATACTCTAAAATTTTTTTTGTCTGTATTGCAATAGCAATACTACTGCATTATTTGTGTTTTTAAAGGCAGCAGCATGACATTTTTCTTTATCTTGATTAATTTTGCACATCTGTGCTGTCATATTTGATAAAAAAAAATCAAAGCTACATTTCATCCCCCCTGTTAAAAATTAACAATACGACCACAGCTGACAACAATGTGGATTAAAAGGCTGCTTATATGGATTGTGTTCACCTGGATTAACCTGTCTCATGTCCTCCATCCAGTAACTCAGATCCTTTGATATAGGCAGCAAAACTTTTCCAGTGACGTTTCCACATCTCCAAGCCACCACCAGCGTTACATCTTCACCTGGATATTGCATCTAATTTTCGTTGGAAATACATATACCATGGATCCTGACGGAGCTTCATTTTTGATGACTCAAATCCAGTACGTTCTTTCTGGTCTTCCACTTCTCCTCCCTCAAGAAAGTCCCAGCAGACTGTTGACCACAGTGCTAGCTAACCTGACCAGGTCGGCTAGCGACAACCCTGGCAATAACAATCTCACCTTTGGGTTGTTTAACACCCACTCCCTGACTTATAAGGGACCTCTACTTTATGATCTTCTGTTAGGTCGTGAATTAGACTTTTTGTGTCTGGCTGAGATGTGACAGCAACCCAATTACTTTTCATAGCTTAACTAAACTATTCCTCCGGGGTTTGTTTACACCTGTCAACCGCGTGCCTCTGGCAAGGGGGGTGGTCTCGCGATACTCCACAAGGATAAGTAGAAAGTGTCAACTGCAACTGTGCTTATGTATGTTTCATTTGAGGCCATTGTCCTACAAATCAATGGACCCATTCCTACCATACTAGCCACTGTTTACCAACTGCCCAAGCCCAATACTGATTTTTGAATGAACTTGCTGCTTTTTTTAACCTTTTTATGCTCGCTGTCCCCTAATTTAATATTGCTGGGTGATTTCATTATATACGTGAACACTGTCAACAATGACTTTACATTTTTTCTGGACAGTTTTGGACTACAGCAATATATTGACTTTCCCAGACACACATTATGGATCTCATCTGCTGCTCTGGTGTAACTCCCCTCTGCTGTATAGCATCTGATTTGCCGGTCCGTCTCATCACCCATTCTGCCCTGTGGTTTACACCGGAATAACAGCAGCTTAAAGCTAAAGGCCGTTGTCTGGAACGCCTTTATGCTAAAACTGGCCTTGTGGTGCATAATGACATGAATAATAGCCACCTACTTCATTATAAGGATGCTCTTTCTAAAGTTAAATCAACATATTGTGCACATTTAATCCAGTCAGGTGAAGGTAACATTTGATCCCTTTTCTCCTCTGTTAAAGCCCAACTTGCAGGTTGGAGACCATGGTGAATAAATAGGAAAATGATGTAGAAACTCGATTAAAACAAAAAACAAAAACATATACACACTACAGTGACTTTTGGGGTCATTTTTGTGAGAGAATTTTGCTTCCGCATCTAAAAACCCACTAACCGGAAGTGACGTAGCGTAAGGGAGTCCGGCCGAGTTCGATTGAGTGTAACATTAATAAACATGGATCCCAGTACTAGTTTTGAGACTGAAGAGGTTGAAAATGTACATTCATATGCATATGACATTCATATGCATATGACAGGCTTATAATTATGAGCCTGCTAGGCGCCCAAGAGACCATCAACAGATCAGGGTTAGGAGAAATAACGGCCACAGGAGAGAAATAGAGCTGTGGTGTGAGGAGAACCAGTGGAGAACTGGGCAGGTGTCTTGGTGAGCGACCAGTGTTAGCTAACGACAGCTAACAATGTCTAACGCTGTGTTCACATCACAACATTAAGTTTGCCATCACGTACAGTATTTGTTTATAACAAAGCTACCAATAGTTCTGCCAGAATTAGATATCTAATGCTACTTACCCATAACAGAAACTAGTCCGCAGGGGAGAGAGGGAAAGAGAGATACGAAGATTTCCTGATAATTTTTTGTATGATAGGTGCTTGTATGGGAACTGCCAGCCCATGTCCTCAGCTGTGGAGAGTATGTGCTGCAGGGAGGTGGATGCCTTCTGGGCTCTGGTGGAGAATCTGACCCCCAGACCAGACATAACATGCCTCACACTGCCCATCAACCCTCACGCCGCCCGCTCCCGTCTCAAACATGGAGACCTCCCTCTCCGCGGAAGTACTAACTCACAAGTTTACTACCGCTCAGACTCACTACCACCTACTACTGCGCATTGGACAGAGGCAGGGTCAAGGACGCAGAGTCCCTCTCGTGAGGTAGTATCAGGCGATGTTGAAAAAAAAGCGTTTTTAGAAGAGGAGCTAAAAAGAGCCACTTTTTCCCCTGAATTTGTGCCCTTATGTTGTGTAAACCATAATAAATTCTGAATTAATTTCTCATATGGTAATTTTCAGACAAGGTTATGTATATATTTTTTAAAAAAAAGTTGCACTTCCGGGGCGCTCCTCAGTGTGCGACCCGACCCGCTGCAGTCTACCTTGTGTTTATAATGTTTTTTAATGTTTTTTTTTGTTTTTAACATCTTGTTTTCAAACATCTTTCTGTAGAGTGTGTGCCAGAGACTCAGTATGTGGACCATGGGGTGGTTTGCACACTTTCTTGCGTGGTATTGCTGTACCTGAGCCTTTTTGGCAAGGGAGTGGAAGGACACCATGACAGCTCTGGGAGTCGAGTCACTCTCAGTCGTGAACTTCTCCTTTCACTACGGACCACAACGAAAGGTGTAGTGCCGGCGGAAATACCGGAGGAGCTGTACAGACCGTACAGTCTGGGCAAGATTTCTTCTCATCGGAAAAGAGGGAGAAGAGGTGGAGTACGTCCGAGACTCAAAAGCCTGAGTCTTGACAACCGCCGCCGGCTCCCTCCGCTGCCGACAGTTCTGCTGTCAAACGTTCAATCCATCCGGTACAAGGTGGATGAACTTGAAGCGTGGGCCAAAGTTAAACGGGAGTTCAAAGAAACTTGCCTCCTGGCCTTTACTGAAACTTGGCTCTCTGAGATGGACCGGGACGAGGACCTGTTTCTAAGCGGGTTTGGCAGCCCACTTCGGCTTGACAGGTCATCGGAGATCACCAGGAAGAGACGAGGAGGAGGAGTGTGCTTTTACATTAACCAGAGGTATTGTAAAACTGTTGTGGTTCGGGAGAAAATATGCACTCCTGATATCGAACTTCTGTCTATCTCTCTCCGTCCTCACTACCTGCCTCGAGAGTTTCAACAGCTGTTATTTACAGTTGTTTACATCCATCCACGAGCTGACGTGCGCGCTGCTGCTCAGCTGATTGCTGATGTCACACATAGGCTAGACGCTATCTGCCCTGACGCCCCCAAATTTGTCCTCGGGGATTTTAATCGGTGCACCTTGACCTCTGAGGACTTATGAACAATATGTGTCTTGCGCCACCACACAAAAAATACAAAGATAGACTTGTGTTATGGATCTGTGAGTGGTGCGTACAAGTCCCTGCTGATGCCTTCTCTTGGATCCTCATATCATAACAGTGTCTATCTTATGCCTGTGTACACGCCCTCCTTTCGGCGCCTAGAGCGTGTGGAGAAAACTGTAAAGACTTGGTCAGACGAAAATGTATCTTCTCTGCAGGCGTGCTTTGATTGTACCGACTGGCAGTGCTTTTATGATGCTTGTCAGGATATTGATGAATTGTGTGACACTGTCTCTTCTTACATCTCATTCTGTGTGGACACAACTATCACAATTAAAAAGGTCGCTAGATATCCAAATAACAAACCATGGATAACTAAAGAGCTCAAATCGGTCATCAATAAAAAGAAAAGGACTTTTTATGCCGGTGATCCTCTGGAGATGAAGGCCGTCTCCAGAGAAGTAAAGGCTGATATAGCCAAGGCCAAAATGAACTACAGGAAAACAATTGAAATGCAATATAGTAGTGGTGACCTGAGAGCAGCCTGGCAAGGCATTAAAACTATGGCCTCCATCAACCACTGTACTTATGAGACCAAGCAATCTATTAGGGTTAACAGCGTGGATGATGCTGACCTACCAGATACTTTTAATTCTTTTTTCTCTCGTTTTGAGAGGCCTGATTTTATTCCTAAAGTTACCAGGTTGAGAGACTCCCTTGTACCCCTAAATGCCATTATCATATCCCAAGAACTTGTCACAGCCTTATTTAAGAAAACAAATATGAGGAAAGCTGCTGGCCCTGATAGCATCTGTGGGCGCACTCTGCATTATTGTGCTGAACAGCTCGGTGGGGTGTTTTCCTATTTATTTCAGTTGTGTGCTGACAGTTGTCAGCTACTGTACATCTGGAAAACTTCTACAATAATACCAGTCCCAAAACTAAAAAATCCCAAAGAGCTTAGTGAGTTCAGACCTGTCTGTCTTACTTCACTAGTGATGAAAAACTTTGAACGGATTTTAAAGGATGAGGTTACCTCCCTTATAAATGATAAACTTGACCCCTTACAGTTTGCTTATCAAACAGGCAAGGGTGTAGAGGATGCCAAACTCTTCATCCTCGACAAAACGTACAGGCATTTGGAGAAACCTAAATGTCATGCAAGGATTTTATTTGCTGACTTTTCTTCTGCTTTTAATAAAATGCAGCCTCACCTTTTGATAGACCGGCTTGCTTCTTATTTCAACTTACCTGATCAGCTTTTATTGTTGCTTTTAAATTTCTTAACCGACAGAAAGCAGCAGGTTTTAGTAAATGGAAAGTCCGATGTGGTGGTGTCAAATACGGGTTCACCCCAGGGCTGTGTTCTTTCTCCCTTGCTTTTTATCTTGTACACAGACAGTTGCAGGTCTACAAAAGAGGGCAGCTACCTGGTTAAATTTTCTAATGACACAGCACTGTTATCACTTCTTCATGATTCTGAGTCCGACCATGGTGGTGCCCTCACTGACTTTATTAACTGGTGCGATGATAACCTCCTTGACTTAAATGTTGCAAAAACTAAAGAAATTATCATTGACTTCAGAAAAAATAAGTCAGAACCTGAAGTCAGCATTATACACAGCCAGGATGCTGAAATTGTGGATAACTATAAATACCTGGGAACTGTATTTGATTCACAACTGAAGTTTGATGTAAACACAGACACAATTGCCAAGCGTGGACAGCAAAGAATCTACCTTCTGCGAAAGCTGAACTCTTTTAATGTTTGTAACTCAGTGCTGTGTGTTTTTTACCAGTCATTTATTGAAAGTCTTCTAACATTCTCATTTATCTGCTGGTATAATGGCCTATCAGTGAAGGATAGGAACAGCTTATGTAATATTGTTAATGTCTGTTCCAAAATAATTGGAGCCCAGCAGAGAGACTTGCATTCCCTCTGGGAGAAACGTGTAGCCCAGAAGGCAAAAGTAATAGTGAGGCAACCTGACCACATCCTGTCCAGTGAATTCACTGTAATGACCTCAGGTCGACGCTTAAAGTGCCCCCCCAGGAAAACGAACAGATATTCAAAGTCCTTCATTCCTTCTGCTATCAGGCTGCTGAATGCCGACAGAAGTTTGTTTTAAATGAATATGTGTGTGTGGTTTATGATAACTTGGTTTGTTCAGGTGTCTTTTCTTGTGACAAAGCTTCTGTGAGAACAGTTGTCTTATTCTTTTTTTTTTTTTTTTTATTGATTGTACTAATTTATGAATCAGCACTGAACTTGAACTGCACTTGGTCCTTGTGTGCACCTCTTGCCCATATACTGCCCGATTGTCTCTGTTGTTTGCTGCTGTTGTAAGATGGTTGTTTGTGTTTGTGTCTGTGCTCTGGGTAGACTGGAACTGAATTGCCTTTTTTAGGACAAATAAAGTCGTCTGAATCACTTTAACAATCTTCTATGGCCACCAGATACTCTTGCTGTTTTCCACTGCCCAGAGTAACACCTTTATGAACTTTTTTAATGTCAAAATTGAAAATATTCACCAGCAACTGACCACATCTGACAATTCTTCTTACAGTTTACGTGATTTGCTTTTCTATGCTCCTCCCATGCCTCCCAATCTAGTTTTAAACTTCCAACTGTTGCTGAAATATCTGGTCTTATTCATAAATCCAAATCATCTACCTGCCTGTTAGACCCCCTTCCAACTCACCAAGTTAAAATCTGTCTTCCTTCCCTCTCCTCCTTAATAACTGAGATTGTACATTCCTCTCTTAACTCTGGTCTTGTGCCCCCATCTCTCAAAACTGCTGCTATAACTCCAATACTAAAGAAACCCGGTGCAGATCCTAACAATTTGATTTATCATTCCACTCTAAAATACTTGAAAGATCAGTTGCAGCTCAGATCCACACTCACCTTAGTCACAACAATTTGTTTGAACAATTTCAGTCTGCTTTTTCCTCCTTTCACACTAATGACCTCTTCATGGCAGCTGAGTCTAGGCTTTTAACTATTCTTGTTCTTCTTGATCTGAGTGCAGCCTTTGAAACCATTTCACATAACATCCTTCAAGAGACTCGCTACAATTGGTATCACTGGCACTGCTCTTGACTGGTTTAAATCATATCTCTCTGGCCGCGCTAATTTTGTTCAAATCAGAAATTTCAGATCCGACTCTTTTCCAGGTACTAGTGGTGTTCCTCAGGGCTCTGTTGTAGGTCCCCTTTTATTTATTATCTACCTTCTACCTCTTGGCCATGCCTTTAGAAAATGTGGTATTCATTTTCACTGTTATGCTGATGACACCCAGCTCTATCTGTCCACTAGGCCTACTTTGGGTGTCATCCTGAACAGTATGGTGTCCTTTGAGGCCCACATCATTAATGTTACTCGGTCTGTATACTTTCGTCTACAAAATATTAATCATCTTCGCCCATCACTTACACCTCAGAGCGCTACTATCCTCATTCATTCTTTGGTTACCTCTCGTACTGATTATTGCAATTCTGACCTCTTTGGTCTCCCTCTCAAGTGTCTTCATAAACTCCAGTTGGTCCAGTATTCAGCCATCCGTATCATTACCAGAACCCGCTCTATGGATCATATCACCCCTGTTCTTCAGCAACTTCACTGGCTTCCTGTTAAATATCGAATCGATCTTAAGATTCTGCTTCTCACCTTTAAGGCCCTTCATAATCAAGCCCCTTCCTACCTGTCTGAACTCCTTCATATCTACACACCCTCCCATAATCTAAGATCCTCTTCTGCAATCCAAGTCACATCACCATCTGCCTGCTTGACTACCAAGGGTTCTAAAGCCTTCAGCCTTTCTGCCCCCCCGTCTCTGGAACTTTCTCCCCACAACAGTCACAATATTGATTCCCTTTTCACTTTCAGATCCCGTCTAAAAACACACCTTTTAAACTAGCATATTTAGTCTGATTTAATGGTGACACACATATTGAGTTTTGCCCTAATGATGGTTTTATTATGATGATTTTATACCTAATATTTATAATTGTGACTTTTGTCCAGTCATTTTATTAACTTTTTTTGTATATTATTGAATTGTTTGATTTTATGAACTGTAAGGTGTCCTTGAGTGCTCTGAAAGGTGCCTATGAATAAAATGCATTATCATTATTGTTATCATTATATCCCATCTGGTCTGGGAGGGCCTTGGGGTAGGAGGAGCTGGAAAACGTTGCTGTGGAAAGGGATGTCTAGGGTGTGTTGCTTGGCCTGCTGCCCCCGCAACCCGGCCCTGGATAAGTGGATTAAAATGGATAGATTGATGGTTAGCTGAGACACCCAATTCAATTTTTTTCAATTTTATTCATAAAGCCCAATATCACAAATCACAATTTGCCTCACAGGGCTTTACAGCATACAACATCCCTCTGTCCTTTGGACACCCATGTTGTTGCCTTTGAGACTGAATTTGAGCAGTTACACTGCTCCAAAATCCAACCAAAGAGCTAGCAGATCAGTCTAAACTTCTCAACTTTCACTATATTCCATCTAATTGTTTTCTGCCCTGTGAAAATTGTACTGTGTAGTTTTTTAACCATATTTGGCTGTTGTGTCTGTCAGCCTACTTTCTGGTTTGGTAGTTAGAAGACTAGTTTCACACCCTTTTGTTAATCATGATTATTACTTACAATAGGTGTTGCAGGTTGATGTGTTGTGGTCCTCATTGTTGTTGAAGTGGAGGAACTGGTTTTTGTTGGTGTAGCGGGGAGACTTGGGAATCCATCAGTGCGGTCATTCATGAAGGTTATCACGGGGCTTGTAACATTAACCCAGAATGTCCTGTAATTCTGCACGAAGGATGCACTGCAAAGACACCCACATCAGTTCTCATGAATAAAAGTCAAACACATGAGGATTATTAGTGTTATGAAGGTTAACAGTGATAGTATATGATTACTTTTTCTAACAGATATTTTAAACTGGGCAATAAAGCTAAAAAGACCTTGTTTTTATGTTTATGTACCCACTTCAAAAGATAAAATAATTCATGTTCTATGTCCATCCACTATATAATGGCACATCACAGAACTCCATATGCACCCCAGTGATACAGCAAAAAATATCTGGCATTGGCAGATGGGAATGGTAGGAACAGCAGACCCTACTACTACTGTTCGAAAACGGAAATGAAGGTTATGCACTGCAACATTCCAGTAAGGAGAATAGTACAGAAATGGGCAGCAGTCTATGCACTGTCAGACAAAAGGGAGAACACACAGTTAAATTGCATGATATCAACCACATGCTGAGTTGCTGCTGAGAACACTGCACACTGATTTGATTGGCAGATATGAGGCTGTGCAAATTCCAAGAAGAGAATCAATTAAAATCATCCCTCAAAACCAGCTTGCATAATGCCAAAAGAATGGAGCCTGGCTGGTCATAGACTCATAACCCAGCTTAGGAGTCACGGTTCGGTGTGAATTCAGTACAGTGGAAAAAAAAATAAGACAAAAATTCTAATACACAAGGATATGTTTCTTTTAATGGTATCACTTTATATCACAACTCGGCAACAGTATGGCAGTTGCAATCTATGAACAACTAAATGGTTATATCACTGCAAAATTTTGATTAAAAATGATAATATGGTGACATTAATGGGGTAATAACCCAATAAAAATGAGGTAATATAGATTGATGGTTTTGCAATAATATAGACCAAGACCACCTTAATTTCTTCAAAATCACATGAAAATACTTGAAATTCAAAACTGGTAATTACCATAGCATATTGATGAAAATCATCCTCACTCGTCATCCAAACATTCCTTTTTGTTATAAGTTAATGCTGTACAAATGATGTGTTTAATGCTGTGACTTGTGACTACCTACCACAAGTGCACTTGTGGTACTTTCTGTGTATTAATCATCAGTTATCAATCAGGGATGCAAAATGCTAAACTTCCAGATTCTGTTTAATTTCATGGTAATATTATATTAAACCATACACAAGAGGCATAGTGCTTATATATTATTTGAAAACAAGTTAATGTGTCATAAGCATGAGTCAATGCTAAAGTTCCTGTTTCTATTTGATTTCTCACTACTTAACACTAAATACATCTGATACTGTTGATGGCTTATACAAATATTGCATTAAAAAAAAGTCAAAGAAATGCCTTTTATGAATATATTTTTATTGAAATATTCCTTACATAAGAGATACGGATGATACAAAAACCACCACAACCTGGGTTTGCTTTTGCTTTTAAGTTGTTCCTGTAATTATCGATGGCATATTTTTGACTGTAAACACTAGTACAACGTAACCATGAAAGTTACAGAGGCTTATATGCAGAAAAAGTAACTTTATCGATAAGTTTCATTTCGTTTACATGTTAAATTCTATTTATCTGATTGATTTCAGCAAGTTAACATCATTACACATCACTCTGTAAACTTCCATTGTTATGCAGATGATATACAATTATTTCTATTGATCGAGCTTTAAGAAATGAAGTTATTGTTATTGTTCAAAACACCTCAGAAACACTTCATCTGAAGATTCTGAAGTTTCTTTAGATGGCATTGCTCTGGCCTCTAGTACAACTGTAAAGAAACTGAGACTAATATTTGATCAAAATTTGTCTTTTAACTTTCATATAAAAGAAATTTCAAGGACTGTGTTCTTTCACCTGCATAATATTGCAAAAATTAGGCATATCCTGGCTCAAAAAGATGTAGAAAAACTGGTCCATGCATTTGTCACCTCTAGGCTGGATTACTACAATTCTTTATTATCAGGTTGCTCTAACAAGTCTCTAAAGACTCTCTAGCTGATCCAGAATGCTGTGGCATGTGTACTAACCAGAATTACGAAAAGAGCTCATATTTCTCCGGTTTTCGCTTCTCTGCACTGGCTCTCTGTAAAATCCAGAACTGAATTTATCATCATTTTCCCAACTTATAAAGATTCTAAATGGTCAGGCTCCATCATGTCTAAGAGAGCTCATAGTACCTATTATTCCACCAGATCACTTTGCTCTGAGAATGCAGGGTTACTTGTGGTTTCTAAAGTCCCAAAAGGAGAACGGGAGCCAGAGCCTTCAGCTATCAGGCTCCTCTTCTGTGTGGAACCATCTCTCTCCTTCGGTCCAGGAGGCAGACACCGTTTCCACATTTAAAAGTAGACTTAAGACTTTCCTTTTTGATAAGGCTTACAGCTCGGGCTGGCTAAGGCTTGTCTTGGGCCAGCCCCTAGTTAGGCTGACATAGGCCTTGTCTGCAGAAGGACCTCCTATGATACACTGAGCCCTTTCTCTCTCTCTCTCTGTCTCTCTGTTGCATGCTGGGAGTTGGTGGTGAGACTGCTGAGAGTTTGTAAGTTGATTTCCAACTTTTTCCTTCCTGCTGTATTTCTACTGTGGTTACTGTATGGTTGTATGATCTTTGCAGCTGTGTTACAGTAGATTGGTGAGTGTTTGCTGGTTGGTTGGCTGACTGTGAGCCGTGTTTCTCGGAGGGGATGGCGTCTCAGAGGATGCCCCTGTTTTTGAGACATGGCATGTGGCTTCAGCCTGACCCATCTGTCCCTGTTGAGGAAGTTCTGCTGGCTGTAGGAGATTGTGTTGTACATGCTAATCTGTCTCATGCATCCAGGATGAACATAAGTGTGGTTGTTTTCCTGCAAAAGGAGCATTTTGTTGCTGAGTTGATAGCGAGCGATGTCTCGCTACACGGTGTTTCCCTGCAGGTTTCCCTGCTCACCGTGCCGTTGACCCAGGTTACAGTCTCTGGTGTTCCCCCATTCATTCCCAGTGAAGTGTTGGAGAGAGAGCTGCAGTGCTTCAGGAAGCTGGCAAGTGGCTTTCGGTCTGTTGATCTGGGCTGCAAGAGGGAAAAGCTAAAGCACCTTCAGTCATTTAGGACGCAGGTGTTTATGTTTCTTAACTGTCCATCACAGACTCTGGAGGTTTCAGTCAGAGTGAAACATGGAGAGGGACATTACATGGTGTATGCCAGCACAGGCAGCATCAAGTGTTTCAAGTGTGGAGACGTTGGGTACAAGCGGATTGCTTGTCTGCACGGGCTGGGGGAGGGCCACCCCAAGCCGGCAGCGGCAGCAGCCGAGGAGAGCCTCAAGCCAGCTGCCGGGTCAGCTGACGAGTCAGTGAGTGCTGCGGCTCCGAGCAGGGGCAGCGCCCCACTGCTGACTGAACCCGAGCGAACCACAGCGAGCAGGTAGACAGCCAGGCATAGGAGCAGCGGGCTGTCTCTGACAGACAGATGACTGATGACAGGGCAGACTGTCAGAGCAGGAGAGGAGGTGAGTGAACAGGGTGGCCAGGTATCAGAGCAGAGTCAGGCTGCTGCTGTAGAGCTCAGACAGCTGTGTGGAGTGGAGAGGGTAGCAGGTGAAGAGGAGATGGAGTATGACACTGACTCTGACTGTGTTTCTGTGGCAGACTCTTAGTCATACAGTGGAGAGCTGCATACACTGAAAGAGATAAATGAGTTCCTCGATGAAATTTTTGGCAAGTCAGTGAAAGTGTCTGAGTATTTTCCTGATGCAGAGAAGTTCATTAAAAGTGTGTTGACTTTGCAGAAGGTGGTTGGTGTGAATTTGCTGGATGAGAAAAAACATTTCCATCTAAAAAAACATGTAACAAGTCTGAGAAAGATGCTAAAGGCTAGCAGAGGAAAAAAAAACGCAGGTCAAGACTTAGGGGGTGATCACACAGAAATGAGACGCTAGAGACGCGGATGCTTCAAAGACGCTTGAAACGCTGGAAGCTCTTATTCAATGCACGCTAGCTACTGGTGTCTGACGCTCAAAAAAGTTGAAAATATTTTAACTTTTCAGTGTCTACGCGTGTCTAGAAACGCGTCTACAAAAACGTGCGTCCAAAAAGACGCTGGAAAAACGCTCATTTAAAAAGACGCTTGAACGCCGGTCAGACGCGCCATATCATAGGAAAACAATGGTTTTACTGGCGTCCCGTTTCTTGCATTTCATCTTGGTGTAATCGCTCCCTTAAGTGATGATGATGCTGATGTTGTTGCACTTGGTGATCTTCCTCTTACTGTCTCATCTGCCTGATTATAACACCTTTCTCTCTCAGCCCTGTACACACAAGGTGAGGGTTGGCTCCTTGAACATTAATGGGGACATTGATGGGCAGAAGAGGGCAGTCATTTCAGAAATTATCTCACACAAAAGATTACATGTCATTTTTCTGCAGGAAACACAGTGACAGGAACAATGAGACGGACTGGGGTTTGTGGTGGAAGGGACAGGTTTTTCTGTCTCATGGGACTAATTTCTCTGTGGGTGTAGCAACTTTATTTTCTTCAGGGCTTCATGTAGACACATTACATTCATCCACTTCCCTATCACAGGTCATCTCAGAATCAGCTGTAGGAGATGTGTGGAGGATCAAACATCCCCAGAACCAGGGCTGTCCCCCCCCCCCAGATACCAGTGAAAGTACGATACCAGTGAAAGTATCATGGTTCTGAGTAGTATCACGATACCACAGCAAAAATTAGGCAGATGTGCCTTTTGTCATTTATAAAAAGATAAATCACTTTTCTATAATACATCAATGATATTTCAATGGAATAAATTACTTACTGACTTATTCATATTTCAAAAACAGCATCAATAAGTGATTAATATAGGGGGGATCAAAATTAAATAAATAAATAAAATAAAAATCAACCAGCCACCCTCCTCCCCTGACAAGTAAAGAACAGTCCCTTCATAAGTAAAGAACAGTCCCTAAAGTGCGGTGAGGTTTGTGGGCCGTTAATGGCCACAAAGAGAGAAATGAGAACGGCTCGTTTCTCCTCTGACACATCACACCTGTGTGCCGCCACGGCTCAGCTGTTCAGGTATTTCTGGGCAGTCATGAAATCAACAAAGGGGAAATTATTGGACCTGGAGCCGGACTTCTCCGTTGCCGGTAAGCCTTATCTTGCGGCTTATTTGACAGGAATACGCCGTCTGTGACCCCCGTTCAACCCACAACTGGCAGGATTCGCCTTTTGTTTCTTTTTCTTTTTTTTTTCCTTTTTAGATTATTTTTCTGGGCTTTTGCCTTTAATGGATAGGACAGTGTGTGAAATGGGGAGACAGAGAGAGAGAGCAGGGACTGACACGTAGCAAAGGGTCGCAGGCCGGACTCCAACCCGCGACCGCTGCAGCAAGGCAATGCCTCTGTACATGGGGCGCCGGCACTATCCACTACGCTACCGACGCCCCCTTTTGTTTCTGCTGCTGGTTGAAATCTGTACTTGCATAGCGTGCTGAATGATTTGTTTTGCTTCTGTACTTGCATAGCGTGCTGAATGATTTGTTTTGCTTGCGCAAGAGGGTGAGTGTCCATGCGCATTGCGATTGGACTTTGAACTTATCCCACAGTAGTGGTACTGTGAGGTACCGTAGTACTACGGTACTCCAACAATGCTAGCGCAGGTGGCAACCAATCATGCGGGACATGGTCTCAATTTGCGTGACGTGTGAAAAGAGACAGAAATGCTGTGCAGTCCCGCACAGTGCGGGAGGATTTAGTTGAGGATTTAGACAAGGAAATCAGGTCTTTGGAGAATTCACAATAGCACAGACAGTGAGAGGCTTCAGCAAAAAATAAAAATAATAACAGGAATTACGCTCATTATGCTCATCCATCTATCAGGCCAAACAGATGGTCTGTCTCCGCCTTCCTGATGATACCGTGACTACAAACCCAGTCCAGATGAGGCAGCATGCTGTGGAATTTTACAGCACCCTCTTTGGGACGGAGGACTGTAGCAGTGACTGTGGATGAGCTGCTGCAGGGCCTTTCTCAGCTAGGCTCCAGTGGCAGGGCTGCCTTGGATGCTGACATCTCTCTGGAGGAGCTTACTGCTGCTCAACATCTATATGCTCCCTCTTGCTCAGATTATGGAATATCATAACATCTCCTACCATACTTATGCAGATGACACACAACTTTACATAACAGTGTCACCAGATGACTACAGTCCCCTATATCTACTAAATAAGTGCATTGACAAAATCAATACGTGGATGTGCCAGAATTTTCTACAACTAAACACAGACAAAACTGAGATAGTTGTTTTTGGCCCCAAAGAACAAAGATCAATAGTCAGTGCTCACCTTGACGCCATGACACTAAAACCTACAAATCAAGCCAGAAATCTTGGTGTAGTTCTGGACTCAGACCTAAATTTCAATAGTCACATTAAGACAATTACTAAATCAGCCTACTACCACCTTAAAAACATAGCAAGAATAAAAGAATTTCTGTCTAAACAAGATACAGAAAAACTTGTTCATGCTTTCATTTTCAGCAGGCTGGACTATTGTAACGGTGTCTTCACAGGCCTGAGTAAAAAATCAATCAGACAACTGCAGCTCGTCCAGAACGCTGCTGCCAGAGTCCTCACCAACACCAAGAGAGTGGAGCACATTACACCAGTGCTTAAATCACTGCACTGGCTTCCTGTGTATCAAAGGATAGACTTTAAAATCTTGTTACTTGTCTATAAAGCACTAAATGGTCTCAGGCCTAAATACATCTCTGATATACTTGTACGTTATGAAGCATCCAGACCCCTCAGATCATCTGGAACAGGTTTACTCAGTGTTCCCAGGATCAAAACCAAACAAGGTGAAGCAGCCTTTAGTTTCAATGCTCCCCGCCTGTGGAACAAACTTCCAGAATATCTGAGGTCAGCTGAAACTGTCAACTCATTTAAATCAGGGCTTAAAACATTACTATTTACTGCAGCTTACCAGTGAACTAGATATGTAACTTATTGTTAGGATAATCTGTAGCTATTGTTTTTTATATTTAAAAAAATATAAACTCCTTATAAACTCCTCTCAAAAGTGCTTTCAAACAGGCTGAAAAACTTTATGGATGTATTAATTTACTTATTTGATGTCTGAAAGCTGTACAATTTTGATGCTAGGGTCACTTCATTGGATCAAGAAAAAGCTTTTGACAGAGTTGACCATAATTTTCTTTTCTCCACCTTGAGAGCTTTTGGTTTTGGAGAGGGTTTTATGTCTTTGTTGACGTTGCTCTATAACGACGCCTTTTGTTTGGTGAAGGTGGGTGGTGGGCTGAGCTGTCCAGTGCAGGTTCAGAAAGGCATTAGACAGGGGTGTCCCCTCTCTGGATTGCTGTACTCCTTAGCCATTGAACCATCGTTAAACTGGTTGAGATCGAAGCTGTCAGGTGTTATGCTACCAGTAGGCCGTAAGGTATAGAGCTAGAACAGTCTCAAAATGAATAAATGCACACAGAAATGAATAAATGCACAAAAAAGAATTCACAAATGTATTTGGGGATTTACATATATATATATATATATATATATATATATATATATATATATATATGACTCAAAACACAAGCACATTTTCAATGCACGCAAAAATATGTTTCATTTCATACATAAGTAAAAGAAAATCCACATATAGAAAATAAGATTTATAAACATATTTATAACACATATATAACACAAATATTTCTTGTTTTAAATATGTGCAATTGAAATTTACAAATGTACGCATGTAAAAGTATTTGCAATTTTCATCAAATACATATTTGGAGGTTGTTACATTGATATATGAACTGTCGAACCTGCGTTTACAAAGTGCTTTTAATTTGTAAACTTCCTTGCATTTTTTCTAAGTGGGGATTGTCTGCAGTCAATCAGATGTCTCACTCCTTTACAGCCAATCACACGAGGGGTGTTATATGACGTCATTAAAGCGCGCGCAGGTGGGAGTAACTGTACATTCCCACCAAAAGCTTAAAAGTCGCCTGCGGGCGCTCTGGTCGCTCTGACATTGCTCACACTGCCAGCTCCAGCAGGCGCTTGCAGCGGCCAAAGGGGCGGGGCCAGGCACTGCAGATGTGTCCATCTAGGCTGACCGGCTGTGCACTTTACAAGGATGAACATACTATCATTTATGTCTTCACTATGTATTATCATGATTTTCATTACACAATTAAAATAATGCTAATAAACACAGTCATATAGCCTTTATGAGTCTTTTATTATTATGATTTTACCCTCCTGTTGGCACGTAGGACCACTGAGAAATGTAATTCGTGGTAAATAAGCGGGAGCTCATGGATCGCACTTTCGGAAGCCTCCTTTGTATTGCATCAGCGTATTTGCTGAGGAAGCGCAGGGCCCGGAGCCGTCGGGCTGTCTGGGTCCACAGAGTCCTGCAAACCCGGCAACCCCACGGGGAATTTCACCGGCTGGTACAGCTCCGGGAGAGCCCAGACCATGCTGATAAGTTCCTCATCCATATTCGTCTTCTCTTTCAATTTTGCCCGTTCAGCTTCTCTCAACTTCTACTTCACGCTCTGGTCGCTGGCATCGCGCCGCTCGCTGCAGCCGACGCCCCTGATGCCCTTCATCACCAGCGTGCATTGAAAATGAATGGCTGCCGGCTGCTTATGACACTCATGAAGTTTTTGGTGGGAATGCACAGTAAGGTGAAGCTGCAGTACTGGAGGCTGCACCGGGGGCAACACTGTGTATCCCAGAATGGGTGTTTAAAGGCTCTCTAAGTCTTCCTAAGCTTGAAAAGTGTTTTATCACATACAGCAAACATCTCCTCACAATCCGCTAGCTACATGTCCTCTCAATATGCTGTGAAAAAGTCCGGTCTCTGTAGGCAGCCCAGGCTCCGCAAATGGCAACTTGAATGTGTTTGCAGCCACCAGGTACTGAATGTCCGAGACAAATTTCCTCCTTGAGGACAATAAAGTTTATTCTGATTCTGATCCATCACCTGCTGGCTATGGTTGGCACCTAGAGGATGGAAACTTACAAGTAACCCGGATGACAGGAAATCCAGCCCCTGACAGTGTTTTGCATGTAGTACGCTGCAGTTGCAGCAGATGTTCCTGTGTCTCTGCAGGACTGTGTTGCACTGACTTATGTTGGTGTCCTATACTGATGCTACCTTTCATTGATCTGAATTGAAGAAGTCCTTGTACATGTTGTTGCTTAACAAAGACCTCTGCTCTAAAAATGGCATCTGCTCTGGCTGTTCATTAAAGATTATTTCATAAGTGGTTCATGTGTTAATTTGAATTTGAATTTCTAAACTTGAATAATTGCATTGAAAAACTGATGTTCGAGATGAGCCAGGCCTGCGCAGATTCGATCACTGGCGATCGGCGCATAATGCATGCCAGTTAGTTTTGTGTCCGACTTCATCCCGACTTGCTCTGACGTATTACAAAAGTGGACGGCGATAAAACCGCGAGAGCGAGGCGGCCGCAGTTTTTAGAGCCAGGCGCTGCAGTTGCTCTCCACCGACTGCACCGCCTGGCTCTCACCTGATCTAACAGCTGATTGGTTCA
>NC_065527.1:36388442-36399708 GCF_006386435.1 Epinephelus moara | reverse complement strand
ACAGGTCAAACTGATATGATGCTGATTTACAGGAGAATTCATATCAAATGGAGGATAAACCATGAACATAAACTACAGATCACCTGTAAAGCATTTTAATAAATTAATCTATCATAATTAAAACAACTGGAAACTGAAAACAAACTGATATATGGGTCTGATCACTTTTTTAATGAAGTGACATCATTCCAGAGAAGATGTTAGTGTGTCTGTGACTTCCTGTACGGACTGAAGGCTGCTGGAAAGTGTCGGGAAACTGTCCGACTTCACCGCAGCTTTTTGTCTCCGCCCCCCGCTGTGGCCGCCTGCTCTCGTCTACTTTTCAGGCGAGGCGCAGTTCATCTTGAACGAGCCTATTGTCTATGGTCTATGGATCAAGGCGAGCGCTGATTCCTACATGCTCAAAAACGTAGGTGCTGATTGGCCGAAGAGGAGTCCTGTGTATCTGCGCTCGATTGATCTTCCTTCATCCTTAAACTACCCGGATGTCTGTCACAGTAAATTGAAATTGAATTTTGAGAACTGAATTTCAATTGTGAGAACTGAATGTGAAGATATATAGAAATAAATTCAATTTCAAATTATACTATTCAGATTCAGTTTTTCAATGCAATGATTCAAATTAAACAATACAATTTCAAATTATCTGATTCAAATTCAGTTTTTCAATGCAATTATTCAAGTTTAGAAATTCAAATTCAAATATAAAGATTCAAATTCAGTTTCTGATGGCACATATTTCAGCCCATACTCCCCACTTAGCTAAACACGAATCAATCTTTTAATAAAGTAAAGATTGTGTGGTCCCGTGACTGTGGAACGGGATGAAACGATAACAGGGTTCACCTTACGGCCTACAGGTTTGCCACAGCGCCCCAGGTTTGCCACAGCACCCATGGTATCTGCCTATGAGGTCATCAGTGTTTTTGTGAGAGACCAGAGGGCTGTGGCTCTGCTGGTTGGCAGTTTGGAGTTATATGAGAGGGCATCTTCAATTCAATTCAATTCAATTCAATTCAATTCAATTTTATTTATAAAGCCCAATATCACAAATCACAATTTGCCTCACAGGGCTTTACAGCATACGACATCCCTCTGTCCTTATGACCCTCGCAGCGGATAAGGAAAAACTCCCCAAAAAAAACCCTTTAACGGGGAAAAACGGTAGAAACCTCAGGAAGAGCAACTGAGGAGGGATCCCTCTTCCAGGACGGACAGACGTGCAATAGATGTCGTACAGAACAGATCAGCATAATAATCAGCAAAGGTAAACAGGGGGAAGAGTGAGGGTTTGCTGGTTGGGCAGTGGACAGATTAGTACAGGCATTATACGACATGACCCGACACAAATTGCAACAGAAACTCTTTCAATTGTTCTAGTCTCATAAATATGTCATTTATAACATATCAAAAGTCCTAAGAAATCCAAGTGGTGGAAAGTATTGAAAAATACTGAAATCGGGGATGCCACAATTTCCCATTGCCGCCCATGTTAAAAAATAGATTTATGCATGTCTTCTTGTCTGATGTCCACATTCTGTCCACAATCAACCAAAAACTGTATTTTAGCTTTCATCAGCGGGTATCTCTTTGGAACCTTTGATTCTTATCAACTGTAACTGTCAGGTAAATTTCCTATGGCCCACATATCAGTAGTGTCACCAAGCTCACAACAAGATACACGTAAGTATTATCTCTTTTACCTCAGAACATTTTTGATGTCATCAAATTGATATATTTCAACAACATATTTGCACATTCATGACTATTGTGTGAAAGAGTATGTTATTATTATCGTGTACCATCAAATTAGCCTACTTTATAGTTAGCTAACAGTAGCTAGCTTACTAAGCTAGCTAACATTACTGTAGCTAGCTAACTGTATACGGTTGTGTTGTTGACAATCGTTTAGCTTGATGTGCGTAACATGGAGAGACAGACTCTTACTATGATATTTCTAGCTTAGCTAACACTAGCTAGCTAACTAAGCTAGCTAACATTACTGTAGCTAGCTAACTGTATATTGTTGTGTTGTTGACAATCGTTTAGCTTGATGTGCGTAACATGGAGAGACAGACTCTTACGATGATATTTCTAGCTTAGCTAACACTAGCTAGCTAACTAAGCTAGCTAACATTCCTGTAGCGTATGTGTTGTCGATGTGTTGTTGACATAATTGAGTAGCATGATGTGCTTAACATGGAGAGACAGCTTACTATGATATTTCTAGCTTGCTTGTAATGACATTTAAGGTAGCCTAGTATCCTAGTAATGTTAAAAAATAAACATATTTAAAACATGAAATCATTCATGTGTGGACCAAAATATCATACAAATCATTATTCTTACCCAAAATTATGAAAATGGCATACCTTTACTCTATGAAACACATTGATTCTAATATGGGTCATTTTTTACCCATATTTTCCATTAGAAGTTCATTAGTGGCTATGTGTCAGTTACTGTACTGTAAAAATTAATATTCATCTTCTGTTCATGATTTTAGCACCATGAGTGCAACAATGAGTGACCCTCTGAGATGTGCCATCTGTAAGGAGCCCACAGAGGGAGGAGAACAGCCACCATCCACCCTTACTGAAAAGGGGAGTGACACCATCAACCGAGCAAGTACATCTCGAGAGGATGACATCCATACATCACCTGGGGAACTGGTTCATCAAGTCTGCCGCAAGAAATATATCAACAAACAACAAATAGTGAAAGCGCTGAAGGAGAAGCAACAAGAAAAAGAACATGAAATGGAAATTGACAGCCGTGTTCTATGCTCAGCTGAGAAGGAGTTCCATTATGACAGAGACTGTCTGTTCTGTGGGAGGTCAGTTAATGTTGGGACCAAGAGGAAAAGTTCTGATATGCCTGTATTCCCAGTGAGGACGGTTGAGTTCAAGGACACAGTCTTGAAATGTTGTGATGAAAGAGGAGACGCCTGGGCAGCCACAGTGAAAGCTCGTGTGCTGCATGTGCATGACCTGCATGCTGCAGATGCAGTCTATCACCAAGTGTGCAGCATCAATTTCCGTACTAAGAAGCAAATGCCAGCAGATCATCAGACCAGCGAAATAGGGGCCAAAAAAACAAAACTGGGTAGACCACAAGACAAAGAAAGAGTCAAAGCCTTTCTAGAAGTTGTGAACTTCCTCGAAGAAAATGATGATGAACAGATCACAATCAATGACCTTGTTAGCCGGATGGAGGACAATCTCCAAGGCTCAGAACTTCAAGCATATGGCTACACACACATGAAGTCAAAACTGAAGGAACATTTTGGTGACAGAATAATTGAAACCAACATTAATGGGAAGCCAAATGTGGTTACCTTCAGGAGCACAGCCAAAGCAATCCTTCAGGACTTTTATTCTAACAGGGAAGCTGATCCCGAAACAGAGAAGAAGAGGATAATTGAAACTGCTGCCAAACTTATCAAAGATGACATCAAATTGGTTGAAACATCCCATAATGTACAGTATATCCTGACTGTGACTCACTTAAGTCTGAAGAGGATGCCAACAACTTTCTTCCAGAAAGCCTCAGGGTTCTACTTAAAGGGTTGCTTGTGGGCAAAAACATTGATTGATTGATTGATTGATTGATTGATTGATTGATTGATTGATTGAGATGTTTATTTCAAATATGATGCAATAATAAAAGGAAAATAATAATAAACAATATGAAAAAGAAAGAAAGAAGAAAAAATAAATAAATAAATAAAATAAAATAAAATTTAAAAACATATTGAATCCAATAAGAAGTAACATAAATCAAACAATACGCATATCCGAAAAGGAGTGAGAAGAAGTAAAACTTATTTACTCCCACCCCTTCTCCCTAACATAATAAATAACAATAACAATAACAACCTCCCTACCTAGTCTAAACCAAAGTATCCATTGATGTCCTGTTTTAATACGTACAGCAAGAACATATTATATATAATACACATATAGACATATACCTGTATATACACATATATATACATACATGTACATACACGTACACCAACATACACATACCCATATGCACTGCATACATGCAGACATACATAACACATAGACCATAGATACATGTACATGCATTCACATATACATGCACACATGCACAAAAAAAAGAACAGAGACCCGAGAATAACTACGTGAATAAACAATACCCCTATAACACCTGGTGATTTCCAACACCTCCCTCTTCCCTGTACCTCTTGAAAATGATGTTTTTGTACATTATTTTAAACTGTTTAATGCTTGAACACTGCTTAAGTTCCATAGTAAACCCATTCCATAGTCTCACCCCTCTGACTGAGATGCAAAAACTTTTCCTGGTGGTTCGAATTAAGTTAATTTTAAAATTGAATTTTCCCCTTAAATTATAACCCTCCTCCTGGTCACTGAATAATTTCTGTACATTTTTTGGTAGTAAATTATTTTTAGCTTTGAACATTATTTGTGCCGTTTGATATTCAACAATGTCTGTAAACTTTAGTAATTTTGACTGTATGAATAATGAGTTTGTGTGTTCCTGGTAACCAGCTTTGTGAATGATTAGTATAGCTTTTTTTTGAAGAATAGTTAGAGGAGATAGCGTGGTTTTGTAGGTGTTGCCCCAAACCTCAGCACAGAGACTAAAACCATCTTTGCTTTGTTTATTATTGCAATACTTCTTGCGACTTTAGTCTGTACATGTTTGATATGTGATTTCCAGCTAATTCTGTCATCTATAATTACTCCCAGAAATTTAATTTCATTAACTTTTTCAATTTCAACTCCATCTATTTTTATCATGACCTGTGTATTCATTCTACAATTACCAAATAACATTATTTTTGTCTTATTCAAATTTAATGACAACCTGTTTCTGTCAAACCACATTTTTAGTTTCTTCATTTCTTTAGTGATGTCCTCTTGTAATTGTTGTAAGCTGTCCCCAGAGCAAAAAATATTTTTATCATCCGCAAAAAGAACAAAATGCAATAACTGAGAGACTTTACAAATATCATTTATGTACACAATGAAGAATTTAGGGCCCAATACTGACCCCTGGGGGACACCACAAGTAATTCCCAAACATGATGAGGAGCAGTCACCCAATCTCACAAACTGCTGTCTCCCACTTAAATAACTTTTGACCCAGTTAAGCACTATTCCCCTAACACCATATCTTTCCAGTTTGCTAAGTAAAATATCATTGGCATGAAAACTGCCTCCATCGGACAGACAATCATGCAGGCAACCAGACCAAGAGTTATTCTGGCGCCACTGCAGATTGGGCTTGGTGTCCAGCTCCACCACCATTTTGGATCACGTTTCCTAATCGATACTCTTCACCAGCTTGGATTCTGCTGCTCGTACCAGGAGGTGCATAGATTTGTGAGTAATGCTGTGATGTCGCATGGAACTGACATTCCTGGCTTCTCTGGTGGGTTTGTCCAATATGCTGCAGACAATGTTGACCACAACATTAGAACCTTGGATGGCAACAACACCTTCCATGGCATGGGGATGATTGCTGCCATAACACCAGCTACCAAGACCAGCAATCCAATCCTCAGAGCCAAGGTCACCCCAAGTGACGTGTCCATGATGGGGAGAGTTCCAATCCTTCTTCCACAGGGAAGAAAGTCATGGAACAACTGCAGTGACATACCAGAAGCTTGTCATTATGACAGCACAGAACCCGACAGCAGACCTGGACCTCATATGGAAGACATCTGTCCTGTTTGCCTCAGCAAGGCCAGCATGGTCTGGAATGATGCAGTTTATACAGCATGGCAATCACCCAGGGAAATCATCCTTTGTCTTTCTTCCAATGATTGACATGAGCCCCAGTGATGCTACATGCATCTACTCCACACTCAAGTTTCTATGTGAGCATGCCCGCCGCCACGATGCCATCCCCATAATCACTTTTGATCAACCACTCTGGTGGAAGGCCCTGCTGATCATCGAAGCTGAGCCGGAAGGAAGTGACTTGAGGAACATAGCCCTGCGACTTGGGGGCTTCCACACTGAGATGAGTTTTGTGGGGTCCATTGGGCATCTCATGGCTGGTACTGGGTTGCAGGAAGTGATGGAGCTTGTCTATGCAGCCAGTGCTGTGGTGCACATGATGACCGGGAAGGCGATTGCACGGGCTGTGCGTGCACACCTCCTTATTGATGGCGTCCTCAATGGCCTGATTCTGTCTGATGCACTTGGTGTGGCTCCCTTTCAGCAGCCAGGAGCACCAGAAGATGTGGCTCCCCCTCAACTGTCAGGAGATACAGAAGAGTGTGATGCACAGATGTCATCAGAGGAAGATACCCCGGCTGGAGATGGAACAGGAAACTCTGATCTGGATGAAATTGCTGTCCTCTATGCACAGTTGATGGAGGGATCAGTGTCTGCAGAGAAGGCTTGCAATGCAGATGTGATGCTCAGAATAAAGGAACTACTCAAAAGCAAAACTGAATCCTTGAAATCCTCTAGCAGGACTGCTGCCCTCTGGTTGCAGTACATGGATATGGTAGACATACTTCGCAAGTTTCTGAGAGCTGAACGTATTGGGAATTGGGCACTGCACCTTGAGGCAATATCAGAAATGCTTCCTTTCATGGCAGCATCTGGGCACAATCTCTACACAAAATCGGCTCGGATCTATGTGCAGCGGATGTGCAAGCTCCAGGTGGAACATCCAGATGTCTACCAGAGATTTGGAGAGGGATTCCATGTTGTCAGACGAAGTGATCGCCTATGGGCTGGCCTGTCCGTAGATCTCATCATCGAGCAGGTGCTGATGAGAAGTATGAAAACCAGTGGTGGCCTCACGAGAGTGCGAGGAATGATGGAGCTGCAACGATTGACATGGCTGCTCTCCATGCCAGCTTGCGCTGAAGTCAACAATGCCATGCAAGAGCTGACAGGGGTGAACCACAACACTGGCGAGCAGAACAAGGACATGACAGATGCAAGACAAGCACGTGACAAGAAGGACACACTCACAGTTCTGAACTATCTCCAAGAAAGACACCCCTTCTGCTCAGATCCAAGCTTGTGCAGTGTCTCCACTGGGGTCCATGCGCACCCTTCTGTGAATGTTGATAAGGCAAAGGCCATCGGAAACACCATCTTGGCCAGCATGGATGGACAGACTACTGCTGAGTACACATTCAAGAAGAAGGATCAGGCAATCACCATGAGTACGAAAACCTCAGTGAAGATTGATGGTGAAGCAGTGCAGGTGGATCCTCAACTACTTTTCCAGCGACTCACAATTGCTGCAAAAGCTTCACAAGACCTGGCATCAGTGTTCAAGTATGAGCTGTGTAGTCATCCTCCAGCGCTGTTTGACACCTTCCTGCTGCTTCGACAGCCACAGAAGCCAGTGCTAGCAGATGCCATCTGGGTGCTCTACACACCTGACCTTCCAGGAGTCACAGGCCATGTTCAGTATGTGCTGGATGGTGGAGCACTTGTTCAGCGCATCCCGTGGACACGTGGATCCACATACAAGGACATCTGCAAGCTGTACACTGAGTATGTCAGAAGGAAGTTTGGAGAGGCAGTTGTCGTCTTCGACGGTTATCAAGGCACATCCACCAAAGACATGACACACAGCAGGCGAGCAGGTGGGAGAACTGGAGCAACCATAAGCATGGATGAGGACATGCCTGTTACAATGAAAAAAGATGAGTTCCTTGCAAACCACATAAACAAGCAGCAATTCATCAACATACTCAGTGGTCACCTACAGAAGAAGAACTGTCAGACGTACCATGCCCCAGGTGATGCTGATCTCCTCATAGTGCAAAAAGCAGTGGAGTCTGCCACCGCAACAAACACTGTGCTCATTGGTGATGATACAGATCTGCTCGTTCTCCTCATCTACCACACCAACCTCAAGTCACATGACCTCTTCTTCAAACCTGAGATGAAGAAGAGCATGAAGAAGCCACGTGTCTGGAACATCAAGGCTGTCAAGCAGCAGCTGGGTCCCAGTGTGTGCACTCACATCCTCTTTATCCATGCAATAGCCGGATGTGACACTACCTCCCGCCTTTATGGCATTGGGAAAGGAGCTCCCCTCAAGAAGTTTACAACCAGCGCTGACTTTCGTGAGCATGCTACAGTGTTTGACACACAGTCAGCTTCCATTACAGATGTTGTGTCAGCAGGAGAGAAAGCTTTGCTGTGCCTGTACAATGGGAAGCCTGGGGAGGGACTCGACTCCCTACGACACAAGCGCTTTTGTGAGAAGGTGGCTACTAGCACTTCTCATGTACAGCCACAGAGTGTGTCACCTACGTCAGCAGCAGCAAAGTACCACAGTCTTCGTGTGTACTACCAGGTGCAGCAGTGGAAGGGAACCATAGATGAACTCCTGCCACAAGAATGGGGATGGAAAGAGAGTAATGGGGGGCTTCTCCCTGTCCAAACTGACTTACCACCAGCTCCACAGGAACTCCTACAGGCCATCAGATGCATCCTCTGAAATTTGATCATGAGTTACTGAAGAACTGACCATTAACTAATAGTTAGTTCATCATTAGTTCCTCAGTAACTACTCCTCTGAAATTTGATCATGAGTTACTGAAGAACTGACCATTAACTTATAGTTAGCTCATCATTAGTTCCTCATTCGTTCCTCATTAGTTCCTCATTCGTTCCTCATTTGTTCCTCATTAGTTCCTCATTAGTTCCTCAGTAACTACTCTAATTTTGTGTACCTTAGTTCCTCAGTAACTACTCATTAGTTCCTCATTAGTTCCTCAGTAACTATTTGTGTGTGTGTGTGTGTGTGTGTGTGTGTGTGTGTGTGTGTGTGTGTTTCTGTAAGTTATTTCTAACTTACTCAGAACGCCGCTCTGTCACTTTCTGACCCGCCCCACCCAACCTGCGGGTTGCTTGTCAACACACGCATCACTATTGGCAGGTGTATAAGTAAACAAACAAACAAAAACAACCAAAAAGATCATTATTCAGTCTCATATTACATTTGTGGGAAGTTATTACAGTTTAGATTTTCACCTTCCCACGTATGTAATCATTTCCTGCAAATGTAATAGTTATTACATTTGCGGAAAATTGTGTGTTACGTTTGTAGTAGGCAGCTGCTATTACGTTTGTGGGAAATTTATTACATTTGCGGGATTATTACATTCAAAGCTGCAGATTTGTATTACGTTTGTGGTTTATTATGTTTGTGGGCTGTTATTACGTTTGCGGGTGTAACAGGGAGATTTTCCTTATCCACTGTGAGGGTCCAAGGACAGAGAGATGTCATATACTGTAAAACCCGCTGAGGCAAACTGTGAATTGCCATAATGTTTTTTACAGTAATGCTTCTGCTTTGTGCTACAGAGACCCGAATGCTTGCAGTTGCATAACACACTGTTGATAAAGATTGTGTGCTGTTGATTTGTATGCCAGGTAGGCTGATGCTAAATGTTGGTTTCACATGTTGTCACTATGAAAACTTGTAATTCCAGCTCTATGATATACTGTGTTTTATGTTAAATGAAGATTTTTACTGAGTTTCACATGCTCATATTATTTTATATTCCATTTATTGTTTATGGAATAGTGTTAGAATCTTTTGGGATTCATATTATAAATGTAAACAGAAAATGGCTCTTCCTGCTGGGTGCTCTACAGAAAGGCATACATGACATTACCACTATACAATCACAACATGTTTAGTTAATGCTACACAGTTGGTTAAAAGATGATAATGGCATATAATGTGTGCTGTTGGTTTTTGTGCTAGCTCCAGAATAAAAAGTAAGCCGAAGTGAGAGCAAGTCCTGTGTGTCTTTATCATCCTTCCTGCACCATAGACATAAGGGGACAAATCCACCATCACTGCACACAAAGACACTCAACGGTTACACACACACAGAAAACAAAACACAGAGATGACAATCAAGTATCTAGTGTGACTGTTATGCTGTCTCCCAGCAAGGTCTGTATCCCAGCAATAGTTATTAAAAAGTAAAGTAAAAATAAAAGTATTTACACTTTAAAGGCTGAGTGGTCATACATAGGACATGGTGGCACCTTTAAAAAAAGTTGATTCTCTATGTCACACATGAGTTTGTCATTGAACATTATGAATAAAACAATATTGTACTGTTCATAGCATAATTCTTTCACCAAACGATGCACCTATATCTTTCTGCTTCTCCCTCCTCTGCTTCCTGTCACTGGATGAAGAGAATGACATAGAGTCTGAGGCAGTTGAGGGATGATGTAATTTTTATACCATAGAATTTTTAAAATTCATTGACTTGTGAAGTGGGAGGAGATATTTTGGATGGCCCTGGTTCTGGAAGTATAAATATCAATCATTATCCCCATAGACAATGTTAAATGACTCACAGTTGGAGCTTTTCTAATCATAAACTCTGAAAACTGATAAGTTATAACAAAAACCATTAGGATTATAGCAGAGTCCTGACTTTAAATCCGTTATATTTAAAACATATAAAACAAATTTGAGGGTGGGACCACATAATGGAGGAAAAAAATTGAACTAGTGACCTCTCTCATTTTACAACAACTTTGCATAAGATGTATGTATGTATATATGTCACACAGCGGTGAGGTTTGTCTCGTTCTGGGTTTTTGTTTCGTGGCTTCCTGTTTCATTTTGAAAAGTAACTCTCCTCTCGTTTCAGGTCACTTGCCCTTCCTCATGTCGCACCGGTTTGATCGTCTCCCCTGATTCCTGATTGTGTCCACCTGTTCCCCATTACCCTCATGTGTCTTATAGTCTGCGTCTCCCTTTGTCCTGTGCCAGGTATACAGTCAACTAAATCAGACAGAGAAGATTTACTAATAGAACTACAACATAGCCTATTAAGGCTTCACCGGGGTGGTGTGGATGTACAGTTCTGCTGGGTACCAGCACACGAGGGGGTGAAAGGGAATGAGACGGCTGACAAGTTAGCAAAAGCATCACTAAGAAAAGAAATTACAATACCTATTCAGCTAGGTAAAGGAGAAGGAAAAACAATAATCAAGAAAAAAGGAATGGAAAAATGGCAGGAAAAGTGGGATGAGGATCAGAAAGGAAGAGGATTTCATAAAATACAAAAGTCAGTAATAACTAAGATCTACAGAGAGAGGAACAGGAGGGAGGAAATCCTCATTTCACGTCTTAGAGTAGGACACACCGGACTGAATGACACCATGTGGTTACTGGGGAAAAGGATAGATGATTTGTGTGATATGTGCAGAGTAAAGGAAAATGTAGAACATGTGTTGCTTCAATGTATGAA
>NC_065527.1:36377324-36388001 GCF_006386435.1 Epinephelus moara | reverse complement strand
CACACACAGCTCTCTGTTGCTGGCAGATGTTTGTTGTTAAATATATTTACAGCTATGCAGCTGCTGGCACTATATTCTGTCTGCACGTGAAGCAGCCTTACATTCACATTACTTTTATTTGTAGTGTAACATACTTGCACATTCTTCCTACATTACTTAATATGTATTTGACTTTTACTATGTATATATTTACTAGTCTATACTGCTCATACCTGGCCCATAGTGTATTCATATTTAGTCATATTCATACATTATTTATACCACACTTACACCACAGCCTATACTGGTAGAATCTTCTATATTGTAGTCGTAGTTGAACCCTAACATTGATTATACTATTATCACAATAAAGTTGTCTGTCCCTAACATTGATTATACTATTATCACAATAAAGTTGTCTGTGTTGTCTGTGTCCTGTTGTCTTCCGTGCTATATGTGGGCGTTGGTTGTACACGCAGCTCAGTCAGTGCGACATAACTTCCGCTGCGCAAAGGATTGTGGGTCACAATGGCCAAAGAAGCATGCTGACATGCATACTGCGAAATGTGACCGGATGTAGTAGAACATCCTGGTACTTTTGGCATACTGCATCTGACATACTATGTATTGGGACACACTAATTCTTCTTCTGGCATACTAAATAGTGTGGTAGTATGGGTATTGGAACGCAGGGACAGTCTCGTTCTACCGTGCACCCCAGCCTTTTGCCACAGCCCTCGTCTTGTCCAAGTCATGATCTCTTGTTGGTAATTCTGTATTCTTTTGCCTCTTTACGAGTGATTTTTTTGTTTGATAGTTTTATAGCGTAGCTCTGTCTCGCAGTTTATGTTTATAGCCTTTTCTTTCCTCCGTTGGAGTGATCTTTTGTTTGGTAAGTTTCACTGCTCAGCCTGTAGTGTAGTTTTGTTTCTTAGCTGTTTTGCTTTCCTCCATTGAAGTGATTTTTTTGTTGTACATTTTTCATATCCTAGTTTTGTAGTGCAGTTAGATTGTAGTTTTCCTGTAGTGTAGTTTTGTTTCATAGCTGTTTTGCTTTCCTCCGTTGGAGTGATTTTTTTTTTTTTTTGTTGTACATTTTTCATAGCCTAGTTTTGTAGTGCAGTTAGACTGTAGTTTTGGTTTGCCTCCTGTGTAGTGATTTTCTGTTGTAACCCTTTTCTGTAGTCTGGGTTTCCCTCCTTTGGAGTGGTTTTGTTTTATTAGGAGTTTGTTTCTTTTCCTCCGTTTTCAGAGTGTTTTGTTTCTTTGTTAGTCTGCTCAGATCCAGTTTAGATAGGTAATTTTTTCACAGCCTATTCTTTTGTCATTCTGTCAAGAGCTTTAGAGTTTCAGAATAAAAGCCTATCTGATCCCACTCTGCATCCTGAGTCCTCCTTCTAGCCCGGGTCTGACAATATATGTATGATGTAAAATTATTTAAGCAATTAAAAAGATTTCCAGAAAATAATAAAATAGATTTAATGGCTTTACCTTTTCAATTAAAGAATATTTTACCAATACATATTTGTCATGCATCATTCCTTTTTTTTTTTTTTTTTTTTTTTTCCAGCTTGCTTTCTTAACAATCGGACCTAACATTGTTACGATACAGAGGCTTCAATGAAGATGCAGTACAGAATTTTATAAAGTTCGAGTTCACATTTTGTTATGGTTTGAGTTTTTGATGCATGTTTTGTGGCTGCTCTTGCGTTGTTTCTCTTTTTTTGTTCTCCTGTCCTTCCATGACCTGCAGGGCTGGTGTGTGGCGGAGGCGGGGCTGACCTACTTTTCCACCACAGGCCCACACCTGGGCTGCATCCCAAATCTCTTAATTGTATACTGCTAACTCCTAACTCCTGACTTGAACCGGAAGTCATTCAGGGTCCGCCATCTTTAAGGCCGTCTCATGTCTCTTATTCCTGCCAGTAAGGAGTTAGTGTTAGGCGTTAGGAGGGATCTGTTAGGTGCGATGAGTAAGGTAACACGAGAGGTTCCTGACAGGAAGTCTTTTTCAGCTTGAGGCCCTGACGTATAAATACCCGCCCCCTACATCTGGCTCATTTGAACGAGATGGCGGAGAAACAGCGCAAGTGTACCCGTTACATGCATTCTTTGCAATGAAACGCTGTAATTCACATGCCTACGTGACTACAAAGAGTAACATTAATGATATTTCGTGCAAGACTGTCATGTTGTAATTAAGTTTATTTCATTCACAACCCGTTGCGTTGTTCAACGGACTGTCGGTGATGTGTGGCTGTTAAATGTGCAGCTGCTCATGTCCAGAACCACACGTGTTGATATAACACACACACACACGCCCATCATTAATTGTCCTGCATGTCATGTGAGGGGAATAATGTTTTATAGCCTGTAGGTAATATTAATATTATTACTTTCATTAATGCTGTTGTAAGCTACTGTCATTACCATCTGTCCTGCATCTCTCCCCCTCTCTCTGTCTCTCTCTCTGTCTCATTGTGTCATACAGATTACTGTTAATTTATCATGTTGATCTGTTCTGTACGACATCTATTGCACGTCTGTCCATCCTGGAAGAGGGATCCCTCCTCAGTTGCTCTTCCTGAGGTTTCTACCATTTTTTTCCCCATTAAAGGGTTTTTTTGAGGAGTTTTCCTGATCCGCTGTGAGGGTCCTAAGGACAGAGGGATGTCGTTTGCTGTAAGGCCCTGTGAGGCAAATTGTGATTTGGGATATTGGGCTTTATAAATAAAACTGATTGAGGCAGACTGACAGGTCTGATATGTCTTATTCACTCAGCAGCTGACTTGTTGAATGATGGCAAGTGGATTTAATAACAGTGATAATAATGATGACGATAATAATAATGATAATGATGCTCATCACAGTGACAGTGGCAGGGCTACAGACTGTTCTTTAATTGCAACAAACTTCGGCAAATGACTCAATAACAATGATAATACATGCAAAAGTGTGTGACCAAAGTCATGACGGCAGGGGGTGGGGGTTACGGCTTTGATCAGCGAATATAATGGGACTTGGGATGTACGCCAAACGCTGGCTCTGTTATGCAGCAGATCCAGCTGTCGCGTCGTCACCAGAATAGGACGTCGCTTTACATGACGCTTCAGAGTAAGGCTGTCTCATGTCTCTTAATCAGCAATCCTTGCTCCTCACTCCTAACTCCTGACTCCTTGCATGTTTTCCTAAGTGGGAGGGACTAAACAGATAGATAAGGTGGCTAGATAAGGTGGTTAGCAGTAATTTTAAGAGACTTGGGATGCAGCCCTGGTTTCTATTTTACCTCGTCTACCTCACTATAAAGCCGGCTCTTACTTCACTTCGGTGCCAGATAATTCCGTCTCGTTCAGTAGTGCTACTCTTACTTGAGTTTTTTCGCCTTGTGAGTATTTTGCCTGCTTCTCTTTTTGACCAGCTCCGCTGACTCGTGTTTTTTGTCTCTGTCGTTCACGGTTTGGTGCCTCGCCGCCTTTGTCCTCCAGAGCTCTCGCCTCCTGCCACCACCAGGCAGCTCACTTCTCCGTGCAGCCGTTTTTGTGTTTTTGCTGCTGTTTATGTAATAAATTATTGTAATATTTACTCCGCCTATCTCCTGCTACTTGGGTTCTCGCCAGTCCTTAACACATTTATGTCAGTGTGCAGTAAAATAGCCATTACAGCCATGCTAGATTCATTGTTATTTACAATTACCATGTGTGTTTCTCTGGCCCTTGATTTTTAACCAAGGACATCGATGTCGTAGAAAGAGTCAGTTTACAGTTTGCAATCCTGATTCATGGTTATTACACAAAAACTACCACAAGTGTTTCCAGGTAACAAGTCACAGCATTTAACATATAGTTTGTGCAACATTACCTTGAAACAAAATGAAATGTTTGGAACATAACTTATGGCAATTACTAATTTTGACTTCTAAGTATTTCCATGCGATTATGAAGGAATTGGACTGATTGTATTGTTAAAACATCAACTTACATTACCTAATTATTATTGGATTATTACTCTATTTGTGTCATCATATTACCATTTTTAATCCAGATATTACACTAATGGAACAGTTTTATTGTAGGCAGATCACCATACTTTTCTTAACAACTTTATACCCTTTTTTCATACATTTCAGCCTAAGAAGAGCCCAGACATACTCATTGTTTATACCTAGCTATTACCTTTTATAACTTTGGTAAATGCATGGTATTACTGACTTATTACCTCTATATTATCAAACTATTACCCCACTATTACCACATTATTACCAAGCTGACATATAAAATGCTACCCTTTTCATTCATTTTAAACAGGAGTGCAAGTACAGCCTGACATCGCCAGACTGTCTGGAATCTCTCACTTAATGTTTGATTTCCAGCAGTCCCAAATCCCTCTGGGTGCTATGGATTGATTTACAACCAATCAAAGCAACAAAAAGCATCTGCCAGAGCATATAAAAAAAGGAGCTCACAGATTCTTCTGGCTCCCAGGGTACTTCAAATGTGAAGACATTATTATCTTGCCGGGGACTGAGGTTAAATTTTGCCCTCTGGCAACTTTGGTAAACTATTTTAATTATTAACATAAGGACCATTTCAAACAGTACTGTAACACTGTGCGAATACGGAACAAACACTCCAAAAAGGCAAGGCTATGAACTGAAAAGCATCTCTTATGCTATGAAATTGAGAATAACTAAGTATAATAAAAAATTAAAGCTGCAAGCAGCGTTGGGCGGGACCTCGCACTCGCGCCCGTTTCGGCCCCCAGCTTATGTCGTCACTGTGAATTATTTAGAAATATCAAACATATTGCCACAAACATCAGAAAATCCTTACAGAGCTGAACGTTTTGATGTTTGAATGCTTTCTGTAGCTGTAGGTATGTAGAAGTGATGTCACAATATGCAAATTAGATGAGCAAATTTCTTCCCATCAGATTCCTCTTCCTTTATTTTGAGGAAGAGATGACAAAAACAGCACAAAACAAAAGAAATCTACTGTGTAAATATGTTCAAAATGCTTTTTTACTGATATTAATGAAATCCAATATGGCTGCCGCCTAGTGATGCCACAGTATGCAAATTAGATGAGTTAATTTACTCCCATCAGATTCCCCTCCCTTTTTTTTGAGGATGAGATGACAAAAACAATACAAAAGAAAATAAATCTACTGTGTAAATATGTTCAAAATGTTTTTACTGAGATTTATGAAATCCAATATGGCCGCCGCCCAATGACGCCACAATATGCAAATTAGATGAGTTAATTTACTCCCATGACAAACCTTGGGTCATGATGAATATTTTTGTCATTTACAGTATGCCTTTATCTCTCACCACTTTCAAGCCACAGTCTTTTGAAATGTTGAAATGAAAATGGAATATTTCAATAAACTCTGGCACCTAAAGGGTTGAAATGGAGATTGTGCCCCTGTTATGTCTGCATGTAAGATGTAGACACGTACACACATCATGTTTCTGTGAGTTTGTGTGTGACAGCGGTTGCCATGTGCATCTGGCAGAAGAGCAGAGACAGACAGAGACAGAACACAGAGAAGAGACCTGTTTTAGTGGAGATTTAACTCCTCGAACAAGTTCTTCCCATTCCCACACCGTTGATAAAGTTATACAGAAGATCTGTTTAGCAGCAGTTGAGGTGGCATGTGTGTGTCTTTAAAGCCGATACAATAAACGGTGTAGAAGGACATTTTTTTTTAAGAGCATGTTTGAGGCGAAATCTTACTTTGAAAGGGCAAATAGCTCACTTCCTTTTGGAATTAGGTCATGGGTGTCAGCGCGTGATTTGTACGTCGAACACGGCAGTTTTGGTTTGATATTTCTACGACATTCCTACGGGCCACTGTGGCCAGTTTAGTGCACCTAGGTGGCGCTAGAGAGCCCATTTTGGCACTTTAGGGGTTAATAATGTGTATTTGCTGTTTCAAATTAAGATTCTGCTGCTGTAATCTGTCCTTTAAAGATTGTGAGACACACAGACAGACAGAGCTGTGTGGCTGTGTCTGTGTGTGCAGCCGTTGTCATGGCGATTATTGACTTGCCTGGACGTGAGGGGCACACACAGAGCTCATGAGAGCAGATCAGCAAAGGCTGTTTAATATGGGTTTGAACTCCTCGAACAAGTTCTTCCCATACCCAAACCGTTGGTCCAATCAAGAAAATAAAGTGATTGTGAGAGACAGCCACTTCTCGTGAACACACGTGTCGTGTTTTATATTTCTACAGTCAAAAATGTGGTCAGAGGAGCGAGTTTAAAATGTGTTGCACCTAAGCTGTTTCCAGAAATTTCTCCTCTGAGTTTACATGGGAGTGAATGAGAAAAAAATCGGCGCTCCCTTTGCTTTGGAGCCACTCAGCAAAAATGTGTACGTGTGAGAGATTCCATGTCAACATATCTGTGAGCAGGACAAATTTTCCTACGTTTTGTGGTATAAATTGAGTCTGTACAGTGAAAATTGTGGCCATGGCAACAAGTTAAAGACAAAAGTTTTAGACAATTTTTAGAGCCTCTCCACTCTAGCTCACAGCATTCCGTGCAATACACACCCATTATAAACTGACAATTTCTCCACTTTTGCTCATGGTACTTTGAGAGGCACAGATTAAAAACGGGCAAAGATAGGAAAAAGATGAAAACATGAGCGAATAGATGAGACCTGTGGAAACATTTGAGAGTTGGAATGGAGTCTGTAGCACAAAGTATGGAGACGCTGTAAAGGCTAGAAAAAGCCCTTAGATTGGTCCCTTTCTCCCCCTGCTGCCATTCATTTCCTATGGGGCAGCATTCGAAGATCGTCAGGCCGTTTTGTGACATGTCACCTTATGGAGCCCATAAAATCCAAACCGTTCGAGTAATGAAAAAGTTATACAGAAGATCTGATTAGCACAAGTTGATCTGTCATCCGTGTGAGTTTGAAGCCGATACGATAAACGGTGTAGGAGGAGATGTTTTTTTAGGAAGAGCAGTTTTGAGGCGAAATCTTACTTTGAAAGGGCAAATAGCTCACTTCCTGTTGGATTTAGGTGAGGGGTGTCAGTGCGTGATTTGTAGGTCTTGATGAGACGAACATGGCAGTTTTGGTTTCATGTTTCTACGACGTTCCTACGGGCCGTAGCGGCCATTTTTGTGTGCCTAGGTGGCGCTAGAGAGCCCATTTTGGCACTTTAGGGGTTAATTTCATGATTTTCTAAAAATTTTCACCGGTTCTGATATGCGTGCCAATTTTGGTGAGTTTTTGAGCATGTTTAGGGGGTCAAATTCCAGTTCAAAGAGGCGGCGGGAGAAAGAAAGAAAGAAAGAATAAACGCACCAAAAACAATAGGGTCCTCGCCTTTGGCGAGGACTGCTCTGTGAGCAGTCCTCTGCCTCTAGGCTCGGTCCCTAAATATATAACTTACGCATTAGGAGTTATATTTCAGTAAGGTACATCATGGCTATATTTAGACATCCAAAGCAACTAAACATTTATCATCCCAGTGATCGGCACATCTGGGTAATGCTGTCAAATATGTGGAAGCACGTTGGATGTGTATCCATTAAAAAACAGTGGAGCAATTCTGACACATCGCCCTTGTCCTAGACCAAACTCTCTCTCTGTTGCTGTAGTATAGCTGACCAGGACAGATGGGTCTCTAAGATCCAGTATTTCATTTGCACTCCCTAGAGTGTGATTGACCTCAGCATAGGTTGCTAACAGCATAGAGCTAAAGGTTTCAAGACAAAATTTGTGCTTGTTAACTATGGTTCCAAATTAGATGCATCAGTCTAGTTAAATACTTTGTACTCTCTTTGCAGCTGTGTACACTAGACCGTGACCCATTAGAATACACAAACAGTTACAGCCCTAGCATTCAGTTATATCCAAACTTTTTTGAATGGGGGCCAGATTAGATTATATGAAAATACCTGGGTGCTAGCTGCTTCTTGCATTGTAGAGTTATTAAAAAAGGTCTTGGCGAAAAAACAATCACCCTTCCACCGCTGCTGTAGCAGCTTTCCTTGCGCTTCTGTTGACTTATGCTTTTTTGCTGTGGCCATTTCTATTACCTGCTGTTAGCTAACTGTTCCTTAGCCACTATAGCCACTTCAGTTCCTTCTACCTTTGATGCCATTGTGAGATAAATGGAAAAAATGCAGAGTGAGCTTGCTTGATTAACCAATATTGCATGGTGGGCTACATATAGTGTACTTTGACAGACAAGCCACGGGCCATTTAAAATCAGTTTATGGGCCACAATTGGCCCCAGGGGCTGAGTTTGGACATGCCTGGATTATGCAAAGTAATGACTCACTTTAGTTTCCCACTTGAGCATCCCACTTGGTATCCTGGAATGTACATGGCATTCGCTCACAGGTGAAAAAAATTAAAGTGATGGACTTTGTCACAAAATTGAAAACAGATATTTTTCTCCTACAAGAAACCCACTTACTAAAGTCAGAAGAAAAATCTATTAAAGATCCAAATTTTAATCAAATTTTTTCATCCTGCTATAACAGCAGAGGTGTCTCTATCATGGTCCACAAGAGACTACCATTTACTTTAAACAGCACGGTTACAGACCCAGAAGGCCGCTACATCATTATTCAGGCAACAATCTTTAACAAATTATATACAATCGTTAATCTGTATGCCCCTAGTAATGATGATCCAGCCTTCTTTCACAAAGTCTTCTCTCTACTATCTACTGTAACCTATCAGACAGCTTGACAACTATAATTGGAGGAGACTTTAACACAGTCCTAAATTCATCATTAGACCGATCTAGTAACTCAGTACACACAAAGCAATCACAATCGGCTAAGGTAATACAGGAATATATGGATGATTTTGGGCTTGGCGATGGCTGGAGACTCAAATACCCATTGAAGAGGGAATATACTTTCTTCTCTCCTGTGCATCGCTCATTTTCAAGAATTGACTTTTTTTTCTTAAATTACTCCATCTCACAAAAAATTACCACAAAAATACACCCGATCATTATCAGCGACCATGCACCAGTATCACTCAATCTGCAAATAGAAACCATCCATAAACGGTCCCCAACATGGCGCTTTAATATCTCTTTACCTAAAGACCCAGACTTTGACAAAATGGTGAGACGGGAGTGGGCAAACTTTCTTGAAGATAATGACACTCCAAATTTTCCAGCCCGGTCTCTTTTGTTGGTATATACTTAGGTGTAAAGTACTGCCTAGTTTCCCTGTAAGTTTTGGGGAAATTACCCAGTACTTTCATACTAAGGACAGGCAAACAGTACACACTTCATAATCCAGCCCGGTCTCTTTTGTTAGTATATACTTTGGTGTAAAGTACTGCCTAGTTTCCCTGTAAATTTTGGGGAAATTACCCAGTACTTTAAGACTAAGGACAGGCAAACAGTGCACACTTCATAATCCAGCCCAGTCTCTTTTGTTAGTATATACTTAGGTGGAAAGTACTGCCTAGTTTCCCTGTAAGTTTTGGGGAAATTACCTAGCACTTTCAGACTAAGGATGGGCAAACAGTACAAACTTCATAATCCAGCCCAGTCTCTTTTGCTAGTATATACTTAGGTGGAAAGTACTGCCTAGTTTCCCTGTAAGTTTTGGTGAAAGTACGCTGTAGATGTGAGAACAGCACCTACCATGTGGTTTCTGTGTAATTAAATAATAAAAACATTTTATAACTTTTCATGACTCATTATTGTGTATTTTAAGATATATGTAGGCTATATTATTACATTACTGTATTGTTTGTGTTTCGTCCTCGGATGGCACTACAAGACTTCCAGAGATGTGCACTTAAGAGGGATAAGTTTGCTTCGTACTCCAGCCTGCCCGTTAATTAGGTAATTTGCAGAATATAGACCCATTTCTTGACATATTCATATTCAAACTCATTCAATGAAATGTAAACAAAACATAAATATTAAAACCCTGGAGTGTGGGTGAAATTGCCTGATGACACATAGGCTACATAAAAGTGACTGAATCAACTGCCATGAGCAAAGGGCAAAAGCATTTGTTGCACTTCATACATATACAGATTCATATAAAGAAATTAAACCAGAAGTTTTGGGAAATTACACAATTGACGAGTTATACTCTAACTCCCGGGAAAGTATGTGCTAAGTGACCGCAAGGGATACTCTAACTCCCGGGGAAGTATGTGCCAAGTGATCGCGTTGTTATACACTAACTCCCGGGAAAGTATGTGGTAAGTGACCGCAAGGGATACTCTAACTCCCGGGAAAGAACATGTAAGTTCCCGGGAGTTATACGCTAACTCCCGGGAAAGTGGGCGAGAGGTACACTCTAAAACGCGGGCTGACTTATGAAGTGTTACCGAAAAATTATATCATTCTCCTCCTACAAGAAGAAACAGGAATTGCAAGCAGAAAAAAACACTGAGGAAAAAAATTAAACAACTAACACAGGAATATGCAAACAATCCAAGTGATCAAGTATGGAGCCAATTACAGTGTAGAAAATCGCAACTGGACAATATTCTATCAAAGAAAACTGAATTTATCATATAGCAGCTAAGATATAATAACTTTGAACACAGTAACAAATCAGGAACATTTTTGGCTAATCAGCTCCAATGTAATAAAGAAAAATCTCTGATACCAACAATCCAGGGGCTGTCCGGCAATTACACACAATCTCCTCAGGAGATTAATCAGATTTTCTATACTTTTTACCATAA